>NW_027551558.1:15629046-15686172 GCF_008692635.1 Crocuta crocuta
TCTCTACCCTCCCACTCCCCTTGATTTAACAGCTTATTGATGTACTTTAAAAAGTAGTCCCGCTCTCTGCTCTCCCCCATTGTAAAAAGCTTACAGGAATGCTGGGATTAAACAATGAGAATGCAATAATTAGCTATGCAAACTGTCAAGTGTATCTAAAAAGAAAAACAACCCATAAAACACAACAATCAGCAGTTTCAAGCTCTAACAAGAATCTACATTGAGTTCCCATTTATTTCAAACAAAAATAGATTAGGTCTTTTGAAAAATGTTCACTGCAATTTCCATGGAAATAGGGTAAATCAGCTAATGGGTCTTTTGCATCTCTAATTTCTATGATGCTGATATAGTAGAAAAGTCTTTGATCCTCCAATCTCTCCAAATAATTTCTGTTCTGCTCTTCTATAATCATATTCATTCCCAAATTAAGTAGTATTGAAACTTGTTCCAAAGTGGATATGGAGCAGGTAAGTGAGTCAAATCACATGCTATGACCCCCTTCACCACCCTCGTTTCCAAACCCCCAATACCTCACCTCAATAGTTTTGTAAATGGTAACTAAATTAATTAAGCATTAAAGGCAAAATGGAAAGGAAAACAAATTCCTAAATTATCTGGTGTGTCTGTGTGTGTAAATGGGAGGAAGGAGACATTCAGTTCTTTCGATAGAGAGTACTACTGATTATATAACTTGTAGCTGAATCTCTGGGATTCTTTACAGATGACAACTAACTACCTACCTTCTCCCCCTCACCAACCATGTTGAATCCCATGAAGCTACATGGATTACTTGTATCATCTACATGCTTTATGTGAAATACCAATAATGCTCACATTGATGGTTAATGTGCATCCATTAATAGGATTAGAATATCTTATTTTTCTTTAAGTCCAGAATTGTGATGTAACTCTTCATTTCAACTACCTTAAAACTTTTGTTTGCTTCAATTGTCTTATCTTTAAAATTACAGCAGGGCGCCTGAGGGGCTCAGTCAGTTAAGTGCCTGACTTTGGCTCAGAACATGATCTAGTGGTTCGTGAGTTTGAGCCCTGTGTTGGGCGCTGTGCTGACAGCTCAGAGCCTGGAGCCTACTTTTAATTCTGTGTCTTCCTCTCTTTGCCCCTCCTCCACTCACACTCTGTCTGTCTCTGTCTCTCAAAAATGAATAAATGTTAAAAAATATTTTTAAATTGTAGAAAAAAGTGTCTACTTTATAAATTGAAAATGAAAAGTGGGATGCCTGAAAGTAGTCTGGGACAAGACACAGCATTCTGAGCCAACTAGGAATTCAATCACTGTCTAACCAATTGACCTAAGGCAAAACACTTCCCATGCCAATGTAAGTAGGTTAGAGTAGATGATCTCCCAGGTCCCTTCAAAATATAATTAATCCAGGGTAACACAGGGAGTTCTTTTGGTAATGGTGCAATTAAATATTTTGATTGTGGTGATTGTTATAAGAAGCTATGCATGTGATGAAATTGCAGAGAGCCACACATACACAAATAAGTGCATGTGTAATCAGTGAACTCTATAAAAGCTCTATGATTTAGAGTAATGTCAATATTCTCGTTTTGATATTGGACTACAGTTACGGAAGATGTTAACATGGGGAGAGTTGGGTAAAGGATGTAGGGTTATCTCCCTGCATTTTTCTTTGTAACTATCTGTGAACTGGTAATCATTTCAAAGTTAAAAGTTTTAAAAGTATATAAGTATATACATACATACATACATAAATAAAATAATATTCTATTTCGTGAAATGCCTTGCCGACAGCCACAGATGAAATAAAAATTACTGGTCCTGGTGTTTTATCAATGATGTAAAATGTATTTGTTCTAAACAATTTACTTTTTAGCTAAATGTGACAGATTTTATCTAAAACAATTAGTGGCTTTAACGTAGTTAGTATATTGACTATTTCACCATAATCAGAAGTAAGGAAGTTGTCATGTGACAGGTAATTATTAGTGATACCATTTTTGCCTACCCTTCCATAATTTATCCTGGAATGTTGAATTCAAAAGATTAGGATACCAAATAAATAAAATTTTCAACATCAAATACTATATCCTTGAATTTAGAAGAGAAAATTAAAGCAAAATACAAAAAATTAAGCAAAACCAACACAATTAAAAAGGAAGTGTGAGGGCTTTACTAAAATATTAAATACTTGCTACTTCTATCATGACGACTCTAGTTTCTGCCCAATTAACTACTGCTTCAATGAGTAATCTTATTTTCCATTCCTCAGATCTACAGAATCTATCTAAGAATTAGGTTGTGCTCAATACATTTCCTTTCAATGGGACAGAATCCAGTAGCTTCTCCTTGACTTTTAAACTTCCAAGGCTTAAAAATAATGGCTAGTGACTTAGCTACTTCATACATATATACTGGTTTCAAAATTTGATTCTTAAGTGACACAAATGAGGCAGAAGAAAGCAATAGATGCCAGTAGCATTCTTCTGTTAGAGGTAAATTAAAAGAAAAGAGACAAAGCCAACAGGAAGTTATAAAGGAAAAAAGCAGAAGAAGGAGAAAGGGAGGGAAAAAAGGTTCCCCACCCACATTTGGAAAGTGGCATGGTGTCTCAGTTCATTTTAAGTGTGAGACCAATGACAGAGGTCTTTCANTTTTCCACATTTTCCAAATTTTCCACATTTGGAAAGTGGCATGGTGTCTCAGTTCATTTTAAGTGTGAGACCAATGACAGAGGTCTTTCAGACTTAGGAAAGTAGGATTTCTGTCTCACTGAGGGAGATGTGAGATAGGTCTTGTTTTTAAAATTCAAACAAGGGTTTTAAGAGGAAAAAAACATTCAAAAATGTACAAGTAAAAGGAAGGCAATCTTTCAAAGTAGACTTGCTCCAGGATGAGGCGATTAAGCTGAGTCTTTAGATTTTAGCTGTCTGTGGCAGCCAACACCTCACTCCTCTTAAACACTAAGCCCAAGATCCAGACCAGAAAAGTGGCTAGTAGAAAATTTTTCTGTGCTTGAGTATCTTCCACCAAACAATACAAGATAAAAAAAAAAATGGAGGCAGTTTCTCAGACATGTTGACTAAAATGGGCAAAGAATGGTGATGAAATCCTTTCTTTCTTTCTGATGAAATCCTTTCAGAACTTTTCCAAAAGCTAATTCCACTTGATACAATAAATTTATTTTTTAAAAAAATTTTAATGGTTTTTATTTTTTGAGAGAGACAGACAGAGCACGAGCAGGGAAGGGGCGGAGAGGGAGACACAGAATCCGAGGCAGGCTCCAGGCTCTGAGCTGTCAGCACAGAGCTTGGCGAGGGCTTGAACTAACAAATTGTGAGATCGTGACCTGAGCTGAAGTCTGATGCTTAACCCACTGAGCCACCCAGGTGCCCCTAGATACAGTAAATTTAAAGTGGTAAGAGGAATTACTTCCAAACAGAAGAATGAAATATTTTATAGGTGATTAGCCAAGAAAGACACTAAGGAGGGAAATCAGTCCCATGTTCTAGAGCTGCCATAACTAGGTCCAGGACTATACTTGACACAGTCATAATGAAATGGGCTGGCTGAGAAGTGTGGATTCCCACACCTCATAACACCTTGCCCTTCTTCGCTCCCTCTGGTGCCACAGTGCTTCTTCAGCTTTGTGGCGTCCAGAGTATGTTGTTAAAGTTGAAATGTTTCAAGTTAATTGTGTTATGGAAGTGAAATCTATCATAAGATTAAATTAAAAGTTAAACCTCTATTGTACATATCAGCTAGTTATCCAAAATGCAGTTGCTCTGAAAATGCTGTCTATGTTTAGATGCTGGTAACAAACAGAAAAAAAAAATTAAAAATGCAATCACCGCACCTTCCATATATTCAGAAGTCTTGAAATTATAAATGTCAAAATTCTAATTTCATTTGCCTGTGTCTAAGAATATTTCCCTGCTAATTATTTCAAATTACTATAGACATTTTGCAAGCTATATTAGGTTTTATACATAAATTGTGAACATCCATAAAAAGAATTTGTCCTACACATCTAACCTTTTGTTCTCAATATAGATCCACTTTCTTTTTATGTTTATAGAGAAATGCTTACAAAGTCTTGTCCTCTGAGGATCTCATCTGTCACTTATCAAATTTATTTTTTCATAAATCTTTATCAGTGATGAGAATTTTTCTCAGATGGTGCTGTTGATGGTTTTTGCCTCTACTTTCCTTTCCACTTCCATTAGAAGCCACAGGGCACCTTACGTCTCAGAGAAGAATGTGAAACTGATTTGAGGATGAAGGATTTTCCATTCAGAGTGTGCACCACTTTATCAAATATTTACTGATATAAAACCTAAAAATATACATGGTAGGTACAGTATTCACATGGCTAATTATTTAGTAGGTTCAGCCCATGATTTTATACCACAGGGTTCTTATTAGGAACACCAAAAAGGGAATCAGAGTTTCTTGACACATGGTAATAAATATTTTCACTTACAATGAATAATTTAGCTCTTCTGGCATCCACTGTATAAAAAATAGATTTGAAATAATTTCAAGGTCTCTTAGCGAAGGTAGAGATATTGGAACACAAGAACAGGCAGTATGGTGCCCCTTTCCTTTGTTTGCACAGAATTCTGCTTGCTTTTGTGATATACACACTGCAAAATTTTTCCTCATTTGTCAAGATGAGGTTGACATGAAAGATGTTGTTTCTTTTGTAGCACTTCCTATTGTGAGTTTCTACATTTTCAAATCGCCAATTCTCTGAAATTTACCAGCTTTGCCCACAGAATGCTAATGAGCCTCTGCATTCTTCATTATGGAAATGGAAGAGGAGCTTTTCCTCAAATTAACACTAGCCAAAACTGGAATTATGCTCACGCTAGTTTTGAAATCAAAATCCTCATAATAAGATTACAGACATAAATTTATCTCGAAATCCAGGATGATTCAACAAAATGAAAAGCAGTCTCTGTTTTAAGACCACTTTGCTTTAAACTCTTTTAACAGGAATTCACATTTATTCACACTCTAAAATCATAAAGTATTAGAGTTGTGAAGCCCTCACCTTATGAATGGAGAAGTCAAGTACCAGAAAATTAAGTAGTTGGTCTTCATCACACCAGTAGCAGTGAAAATGTCTTCAGTACAATCTCTTTACATAAATCAATTAGAAGACAATGTTTTAAGATTAGATAACCTCCCCAAATAACCCATTCACAATGGGACCGTATTGAATTTGAGGTGAACTGGGATTATTTGTATTGGGAATGTTTCTAAAGTTTAGAAGAGCAACCTAGGTTGAAAATGGTATATATTTCCCAAGGAAACAAAAAGAGAATCCCAGATCAACTTCAAAATAAAACCAATATATATAAAGGTGCAAAGAAAAAAAATAGGTATAAACAAAAAGCACTGGTTTTCTAATAATTGTTTCTTCTCCTAAAATATCTGATTGAATGTTTCAAAGCAGAAATTTTGGGAAGCCCATCAAGGAGGATTCCCTTAGATACTGATGAGGAAAAAAACCAAACAAACAGGTGATGTTGGAATTTTCCAAATGTAGTCTCATGACACTCAGTGTCAGAAAGCCTAAAACAAAAAAATTAACTTCTCAAAGAGCAGACTAAATGTTAATTTTTTTAGCACTGACAAATAAACAATGATTAAATATAACAATATTAGAGGAGGCTGGATGAAGAGTGGAATTTCTCTGTTTCTGGCATTTCTATATATTTAAATTATAGCATTTATTTAAAAACTAAAAAATAAAGGATGCACACTGACTAGATCAAATTTTATATATTACATTTAAGTTGACATAACTGACATTTATATAATAATTTTGTTTAAAAAGATGCAGATACAGGGGTGCCTGGGTGGCTCAGTAGGTTAAGAACCATGATCTCATGGTGTGTGAGTTTGAGCCCTGCATCTGGCTCTGTGCTGACAGCTCAGAGCCTAGAGCCTGCTTCAGATTTTGTGTCCTCACTCTCTCTCTGCCCCTCCCTGGCTTGTGTTTTCGCTCTCTCTCTCAAAAAAAAATTAAATAAACATTAAAAAATGCAGATACATTCATAAAGGAAAAAATATATAACCACTACAACCATACAAAAGCAACCTGTACCTCCCGTTTGTAGTATTTACAGACAGAAAACATGTATTATCTTCACTTGAATGGCATGTCTTTGGAAATGTCCTTACATTGCAGACTTTAAAATAACTGAGCATATACTTTTCTACTACATCTTACCATTTTAGAACCTCTCCTTTCTTCCTAAAATACTACAAAGAGTTCATGCATCATTTAGAGAATTGCGAGAGAGAAAGAGAAAGATTGAGGGGGGTGGGGGGAGGCTAGAGTCAGTGTTTATTTTGTTATTGAATCAGCAGCCTTCTGTTTAAAACGATACCATCTATTGCATTTGAAATCTTACTGCCTATGTGGGAAACCATAAAGTCAGAAATCTGGGAACCTCTTCTTGCATGGAGGCCTTCATCACTGACCTAGGCTTACTATCTCTAGCTTGAGATTTTGAAGAGTAATCAAGAACTATTCAATTTGATATTTTACACCTAGGTATCACTTCAGTCACTACTAAAGAATGGTTCATGTTTTCCATAATTATTCACTGTATTTAAAACCACTTATGGAGGAAATAATAGTATTGATAACTATTTCAATAACAAGAGTAGACTGTTTACATAATTATCACTATTCAAAACTGTTTCACTCAAGGCCAAACCCTTGCTTCCTGCCTATACCATCCACATTCTACTTTCTTTACAGTGGATGCCATTCAAAAAAGTAAATAGAATCAAATACAGACAAGAAAGTAGAATCAAGCAGATTGAAACTACTGCTGGGGTAGTTTACAAACAGACTCCATAATATCCTCATGGCCTGAGATAGTTATACTTACTCCAAAGAGTCTAATTTACTAATGGGAAAATGACTCAATATTTCAAATTATCCCATCAGTAAAAGGAAACTGGTTTCTTATTTTTTAAAAATTTTTATTTACTTATAAATAGAAGGTATGAGCAGCAGATGGGCAGAAAAAGAAGGAAAATCTCAAGCAGACTCCACACTGTCAGCGTGGAGCCTGATGCGGGGTTTGAACTAATGGACCGTGAGTTCATGACCTGAACTGAAATTAAGAGTCAGATGTTCAACTGACTGAGCCACCTAGGCAGGCATGCCTCGATTTCTTGCTTTCTTTAAAGGAAAATGTTTGGCAATGAGGGTTAATTTTAATAAATAAAGAGAATGGATATAACCCAAAAATGCAGGTGATTTTTAAACAAAAGAGTTAAACATATTTTAAAAAAATGTTTTAATTTTTTTTTTTTTTTGAGACAAAGAAAGAATGTGAGCAGGGGACAGGCAGAGTGAGAGGGAGACAACAGAATCCAAAGCAGGCTCCAGGCTCTGACCTGTCAGCATAGAGCACAGGGCTCTAATCCTCAAACAATGAGATCATGACCTGAGCAGAAGTCAGACACTTAACTGACTAAGCCACCCAGGTGCCCCAAAAGTTATACATGTTCTGCATGTATAAAAACTGGCTTTTAATAAATCTGTATGTTGTTCTGAGAATATGCAGAACAGGAAACAACCACCTTGACTGATTTTGAGACATGCTACTTGGAACTTTGCTTTCTTCCTATTTAAATACTCACGGTGTGAAGGGATGTGTCGCTCACCTGATTTGACCTGATTTTGTGTTACTTTTTATTTTGTGTCTGCATAACGAGGGCTGCTCAAAGAAACAGAAAGGACATATGGCAGAACAACTTCCATGCATCTACTTAACCCATAGTGACCTCTCCTGTCTCCAAACTACCATCAAGTATATGGCAGATGTGCAACAAATATGTGTTCATTAATTGATATTATAGGGTAAAACAGATCAGCCTTCAGTACTTTAGTTTTATGTGTGTTTCTCCGGACTCTTCAACTGGACTTTTAAGGCAAGAAGTATCTGAATTTCCTTTGAGTCACCCATCATAGCTAGCAGAGTCTTGGTATAGATAAATTAAAATATCTATCTATCAGTCTATCTATATATATGCACATCAGTAGATATCTTAACAGGTTTTAACTATCAAATGTACAAAAAACACTAAGATAATTGCTTATTTATTATAGTTGTCAATATTCTGCAAAGAGATAATATACTTCTTCAAGGCTAAGAAAACTATTGGCAAACCCAAGAGGAGCTGTTTTTCCTGAAATTTCTAGTTAGTTACATGTTTCCTTTAAACCTGTTATTTAGCAGCTAAATATCTAGCACTGTTTTATACAGACACACATATTCATATACACACACTACATTCAACTCCTAAAATATTGTAGTTCTACTATAAACCCAATGAATAGATGATCCACTCAAATCTAATTGTGCTAATTAAGAGAAGTCATGGTATGCAATTGAATAAAAAGGTTTTTAAGTCAATGGGAGGAAAAGTGGTCTAAAAGCAGATCTAGCCATGAAAGGTGATCCACTATGTAGATAGTTTATACATGAGGAATTGAAAATTGATACCTATGCAACTTCAAAATAAAGGGCTCTAAAAAAAAAAAAAATCAAAACTCTATGCAATATTGACCTGACAATAAAATAGTAATATTTTGAAATCATAAAGTTTTAGTTGTGTATATATAGTACATACTTTATTATATATATATAGTATTTATATATGTAATCTATATTTTTAACATATAATAAACGTTTTTATTATAAGGAAATTCACATCACTGGACAACTGACTGGGAAGGCATGGTCTTTGAAGCTGTAGCAGAGTTTTCGATTTGAAGAATGTGAAGAGACCACACAGGCTAGGTGGTCCATAGCATTAAACCCCACTTTATCCATGAAGTTACCAATACGTCTAGGCTGTTAACTTATATAATCATATTTTTGGTCAAAAGTCTGAGAATCAAGACTGTGGTATCCTACAAAACCCATCACGTTTTAATAAAAAAGCAGTGAAAACAAAGATGAGAACATACAGACTTCAGGACTGCCTTCTTTAGGAGACTGATTCCTTTTGGTCCTCTAAGATAACATTCAAGTCATTCTCATCATTATATTACAGTTCTGGGAAAAGAGTAAGAAAAGTATTTGAGCATCTCTGTTATCAAAAAAATAATTATAGGGCTGCCTGGGTGGCTCAGTCAGTTGAGCATCTGACTTTTGATTTCATATCAAGTCATGATCCCAGGGTCATGGGATTGAGCCCCACATCTGGCTATGCATGGAGCATGGAGCCTACTTAAGATTCTTTCTCCCTCTGCCCTCTCCCCAACTCGCACTCTCTCTCTTTCAAATAAAAAACAAACAAAAAAACCCAACAAGAAGAGCAAACAAACAAACAAACAAATCCACTAACTTAAAAAAAATTACACCGTGGCTTCACATGAAGTTTCAAAAACTATATACCACAACATATATATATATATGTGTGTATGTATATGTATATGTATATATGGAATATTACTTGGCTATAAAAAGAATGAAACCTTGCTATTTTCAACAACATGGATGGATCTAGAGAGTATAATGCTAAGTGAAGTCAGTCAGTCCAAGAAAGACAAATACCACATAATTTTACTCATATGTGAAATGTGTAATTTAAGAAACAAAACAAATAAAGAGACAAACCAAAAAACAGTCTCTTAAACAGAACAAACTGGTGTTTGCCAGAGGAGAAGTTGGGAGGAGGGATGGGTGGAATGGGTGAAGGGCATTAAGAGTACACTTATTTAGGGGTATGTGGGTGGCTCAGTCAGTTGAGCATCCCACTCTTGATTTCAGCACAGGTCATAATCTCATTGTTTGCAAGATCAAGCCCTGCATAGGGCTCTGCACTAACAGTGTGGCACTGGCTTAGGATTCTCTCTCTGCGCCTCCCCCACTCACTCATTTGCAAGCACTCTCTCTCTCTCTCTCTCTCTAAATACATTTTTAAAAAAGGAGTACACTTATTGTGATGAGCACTGGGTAATGTTTACAATTGCTGAATCATTATATTGTATATCTGAAACTAATACAACACTGCAAGCTAATTGTATTGGAATTTTTAAAAATAAATAATGGAATTTTTTAAAATAAATAATAATTATATATGTATATGTATATATACATATACACACACACACACACACACACACTCACACATGCTCTTCCCACAACAATGAAAACAGAAGCATATAACTAATTTTGAAAAATAGTTCTGAGACAGTTATTAATGCTTAATCAAATGAATCCAAACGAAGCGGAAAAATTTGAGAAGCAAAGAGGAATGTATGGGGATAACAACTCATAACTTATGACACAAAAATTGAAGTTATCTCATATATTACTGTCTCCATTTGCTAAGGAAACTAGAGCTATCCATCAGTTTATAATTGTCTACTGCTTTTCCTAATTATTCTGTATACTGGAAATTGCTCTTCTCCAAGATACTACTGTGTTTGGCTCCATTCTCTGTGCCAGAGTGATGAGGGAAGGGAGTCTTCAAATACCAATTGTCAGGTAAATGAAAATAAAATAGCAGAAAGTAAAAACAATCTTTCCAGGTTAACCTGGTAATCTTAGTAGAAGTCAAAGAAATCAAAAGCCTAAATATACACAAAAACGTACAAAGCAGAATTTGGTGTCATTACACTGCTGAATTTATATACAGCTTATTGTGTAGTAAAATTGAGGTCTAGAGCAAACAGCACTTGAATCCACAACTGACGGGTAAAGCAGCAGAGAAATAAAAGACTAAGTGGAGGAAATGGGAAATGAAGAAGACTGAATAATCAAAGGCATCACTTGGTCTAAGTAAAATTAAATATCCACTAACACTGTTCACCTATGAATTTTGCCAGTGCTTCTATACTGGAATTACAGGCACCAATTTTGCCTGGGAAAAATTCTTGTTTCAAATGAATTCTTTCCAAATGGGTGGAGTAAGCTTAGTTCTTAAAATATTTAATATAGACAATGGCTAAAAGTCTTTGGCTACATGTTTTTTTTTTTCTTCTTCCCATTTGAAAACTACAAAGTTCAAGACAAGAGGGCTTTTCCCATCAGTTAGCATTCTGCTTACTGCATCCATCACATAGTTAATTGATTGCACTTGTAGTTTATAAATGCACCCAGATGCTGTGGGATGAGCACATTTCGTAAATTAAAGGAGCATATGGAAGGCACACAGACAGTAACATTTCATCATAACTACCCCAAATATCCTTAATATGCAATGCTACATCACTAATTACTATGTAAATATGTAAGCATTTCCCTGGTTAATGTCTTGGGGAGGAATTCGCCTGGCAGTTGAGCGCAAATACTATTTTGCCCAGACATTTAATGCCACTTCAGGGCTCTTCTAGTTTCATTCCACTTTGTCTGTAAGGATTACATGGTTTTTATAGGCAACCTTGATTGTACAAAGTCAGTGAAAACATTTCTTCTTTAACAATGGGTTATCTCAACTTAGGGAATACCAGTGCAGTCAACACTCAAAACTACAAATATCTACCCAAAATTCTGTCTGGAGACTCTATTTCTTTCTAAAAAATTGGACAGAATTTGCCAAGTGAGGAACGTTTTGCTGCTTAGTGGACTCTTTCATTAATTTCTAAGAAAAGGGCAAGGAGGAAAAGGATTGCATAAATTATAAGAAACTGGCTCAATTCCTCGACTCTGGGGAAATTAGTATAAATGATCTGAGTAAATTATCTTGAATACCTCAAAATGTCAGAGGTAAAGTTTTTATTCTCTTATCCAGGTCATGGTTCTCTCTCTGTCAAGCCAAGTTTCAAAGGGTAAGTGAAGAGAAACATGCAACATGGCAAAAGTACTCTTGGGGAATGGAAATTCTCTCCATGTGCAGGGTCCAGCAACCAAATAATTAAGTGAGCTGTGGGTGATCCATGGATCAAAAAATGTATATTTAAACTTTTAAACTTTGTGTTTTATTGGTATATTTTGGCAGCATGATTTTGGTCAAATTTATTTCCATTCAGGACTGGAAACTGTGTCTAAATTCACCTTAAAATTTTGGAAGAATTATTAAAATTATAGAATTCAGAAGTAAGTTGATTTTCATTTTTTCCCCAGCCCTTTAACCTTTCTGGGCAAAGACTGCCTAGTTCTCTGGACATTTGGGTGACAGAAAGCTTGATAGAGAATTCTGAGATTAATTTCATTTCAGAATTTGAACTAGGCATTGGTAATAAAACTCTCATGCTTCCTGAAAAAATCAACAAATAAATAAAACATGCAGTTATTCTAGAAATGAACCTCTATTTTATAAGTGGTAAGTAAAATAATAGTAGATTGGTCAGCATGGGCTCTTATTATTTTCAGAATTGAAAGCTTACTCAGGGGAAAACGTTAGCAAACCCTATAGATGCCTGAATCATCGAAGGTCTGGCATGTAAGTTTAGTAGTTACTGCCATATTTATATCTAGATACCACCAACTCAAATGATACAATAGCTTCATTTTAATTTTGCTCCTACTTTTTCTGAACACGGCATAGAGAAAAAGGTTACAGCCAACAACCAATAGACAACACATCATTTATAATCTGGTGAAGCAACTTCTATTCATAAGATTTCTTCCCTACTCGATGAAGCAAGGGCTGCCTAGTTTAATGAAAAATATTTGTTACAACAGACATGACATTCTATCTCATAATTAGAGGAAGATGCAGTCAGGTGTTCCCTTGAAAAGAGAGGGCAGCTTCCTTCACTATCTAGCCTGCTCTTCCCCTCCAGGCTCCCCTTTTCTGAGATGCAATTCCTTCTGTTCTCCATCTGCTCCGCCCCCACCTATTGTCTGTACTCACTGACAAGCATGCCAGTCCCATCTGGCCCTAGTCTTGCTTCTGCTGGCTCTAATTCCCAGGGGCCTAGGAAAATATCTGAATGCCAAGGCTTTTCCTCTCTTCACAAGAATAAGGACTAGCCAGGAGGGTATCAAACAATTCCCCAAAGAAGTCACACACACATAAACATGCACATGATCTCTCACATACACAAATAGCAGGTTTAGAATTATTTCATAGGCTAAAATAAATTAAAATATGTATATATATATATTTTAAAAATTCTTTCACCTTGATGCATTTTTAAAACTTAAAATCTTACTGTTTATCTTTGAAATAACCAAAATTATATTTCAAAAACATAAACACTTTCATTAATCCCAGACATGCATTTTATTTTTCAGAAAGCAGAAGTCATTAGTGTAAATAAATGTTACTTAAATCTTACCATCATGAGATATTTCCTTTAGTTAATCAGGTTTAATCGTTGACCACTAATACATTTTCTGTTGTACCAAACACACATTTAATTCAGACATTCCAGCTTTACAAATTCTCAACGAAAACCCACTCTGCCGCAAAAAGCATGCATGGTCAGAATCTAAGTATATTTAGACAAAATTATCACCAAGTCATTAACAATAATAAAGCAGTCTGGCAAGTATTGAAAGCAGCTTTTATTCATGCTTTTACTTGAACCAACTTAATACATATATATACACACACACAAAATTTTTGGTTGTTTTTGCCACAAGCATGCTAAAAAAAAAACCTCTGAAGCTCACAAAAAGCAGCCAACAAAACTAGAAGCAACCATGCTCAGGGTTTAAGGACATTAAAAAATTTAAAGCAACCTTTCTACATTTCATACAGAGCATGCATAAATTTGACATGCAATCTCCAAAAATAAACAATGTAACATAAATCTTAAAATTAGTTTATCCAAAAGAGTTTATTCTTATTTTCATTATTATTGTTCTTAGGCTTCTGGTATCTTAAACCCTGCATGCTGCAGTTCTAAGCTGTGCTGAGCACCGGCTGTGAGAGAAGAAGCTACCTGCGAGTTTTCACAGTGCCATCTCATATCCATGTCTGTCTGGCTACCCTGCGTGCTTAGAGCTTTTTTCTTAATTCTTAATGGAAATCCTAGGAAATTTAGTCCATCCTCTGAAATCAATACTGGTGACAGGAGAGCTCCCTGACTCAGTGGGAGATCAAGATGATAAATTGCCTGCGCATCAGCCTGGCCTATCAGTGCCCTGCACACAGATGGGCGAGAAAAGACACAGAAAAGGCTCTATCAGTCACGTGTCACCGAGGAGCCAATGGCTGACGCCCTACTGCAGGAAGAGATGCTGCAGTTCCGTCTGCAGTTGACGAGGCTGTTGGTACACAGCCCAGCCCGCGCCCGGCTCAAAAAGTAAGCATCGCTGCTATTGTTGAATTTACTCCCTGGCTGTGACTGCAGACACGAACGGACATTCCTCTATATGCGACCCAAATAAAGACCTATTTTCATGCACAGAAAATTTTCTCTATATTGCTTCCTAATCCAAGGCGATCACAAAATATAAAGGAAACTTTTTTAACATTCCAACCCTTAAACTCTTATGTGCTTCCCTTCAGATGATTATCATGTTTTCACCTAATATTAAATTAGAAGCTTAAACGGTGCAATTAGCATGCAACCCTACTAACAGAATCGCCGCAAAGCTTTATAATTGTAATTATATTTTATTTCCAAGTTAATGAATGACTTTTTTCCTTGAATGCCAAGTTTATAATGAGTATTTTTATGGGATGATTTTGTAAAGGCAATTATGCAACAATCAGAAGTACATTATTATGCTCTTCTGCCAATTAGAACTATTCCTCTTTAAAGACAATTTAAATCCCAATAAAGATGCCATTTTATCAATCATTAAAAATTAAAAAAAAAAAACCCCACCAAAGGATGTACATCTCATTTCCTAAATCCTGAAGAACAAATGTGTTATCCAGTGATGGAAATATGGACTCATTTTTTGTCTTTCCTCTGAAATGTAAAAGAATTCTTTGGTAAGCCAAGGCTCCACACATCTGGAATGCCATATGGAAATATATCCCGCAATACATCTGCTTCCAGTGATCATAGTGTAGTAACAGATATGTTGCACAGTTCTTTAAGGTAACTGAGATGATTGTATTCAGTTTGACAGGTAAAGTTTTAAGTGATGATACCATACATAGTATTTTTCAAATGGCAATATCATGGAGATTAAAAAGAAGAAAAAGAAGAAAAAGCTCAAGAGAAACAATGAACTATCTTCAGGAATAATAGGAAGAGTCCCCAGGGCACTTCTCTTTATTGTTCCTCATTGCCTAGTTTTAATCATATCCGTTTTCAAGGACTAATTCCTTTAGAGTAACCCAACACTACTGAAAAAAACCTGAGATAAACACTGATAGGTGTGCCATTATAGGTAAACTGTCACTGAGCTTTTGAATGCTGAAATTCCAAAGCTCATTTTGTCTTGGGAGCTATATTTTAAACACATTCTTGAAACACTGAACCATGTTTCTGCAAATATCTATCCACTCTTATTCAATATTGAATATCAGGAAATAATAAAGCATTTTTCAAATTCCTTAAAATACATATTGATTTGCTCATTATATCTGGTCTATTTATTCAATAATAACAAAATCCTCAACAATCAAACTTTATTTTTTAAAGGAAAAAAATTAAGGCCCAGAACACTTCTCACCAAAAAGAAAACAACAATAAAGCATCATCAAATCTACTCATCGCAATATTGCAATAGCCAAAAAGTAGAAACTATCAATAATAGACTGATTAGACAAATTATGGTACAGTCTTACAGTAGATATACTCTGCAGTTATAAAATATAATGTGGCAAATTCAAATGTGCTTATATGAAGAGGTTTCTAAGATGTAAATATTTAAACAAAAATCAAAGGTGCATTTTTTAAATGGTTTAAAGTCTACACACACACACACACACACATACACACATTTATATACATAAATGCATAGTTGCATATGCAGAGGAAATTTCCAAAAAGACCTAAAATATCAGTTAGTAGTGGTTAAATCTGAGGAGCAGAGCTGGGTTCAAAGGTGGGGCCGAGGCACAGTTTTATTAGGTACCATTTTATACATTTTTCATCAAGCTTATGTATTACTTTTCTAATTTGAAATTAATTAATTAAAATGATGGGATCTACATTCTTTTAGGTTTAGAAGAATGCAGCTGGTAGATACTTGAGCAAAAGTGTTGAGAGGAAAGGAGGGGAGACATCAGGGAGGGCAGACTGCTTTCTTCATATTAAGGAAATAGGGTGGGTGTGGGCAGGAAGGGAGCTACCAGAGACAGTTTCAGGCAATCTTAGCTGAAGACCTCCCCAAACCACACTAAACTTCTAGTTTTTTCATCTCTGGATGCCTATAACAATACAAACTTACAGGCTTTAAGAGCTCTACAATTCAAAGTGACAATTCACCTAAATTATCTCTGGTTCTTAGAGAACATGAAGGACTGAGAAGTAAGCTATTTGGGTAATTAGCAGAACTTGGCCAAATTAACCCTTCTAAGCCTTAGTTTTCTCAGCAGGATGCAATTAACAAGAAGTGGAAGAGCTAACCACGAATTTTAATGTAGGATAGTGTTTACCACTGCTTTAAAGACAAGATAGTGTGTGGTTTTTTTTTTGTTTGTTTGTTTTTTGTTTTTTGTTTTTCTTACCAATAATGGGGTAAGGCTAAAGACAAAAAAAAAAATCCATTTTCTTGTCCTACTTGGCACAAGCTTCTTTTATCCACAAGACAGAACGTGGCTTATAGATTCCACTGTTGACTGTTTTGTGGCTGGTGTTCAGATTCCTAGCACTTTAAGAGCTATAAATGTTAAAAAATATTGAATTGGCTGAATTAAGTCAAAGGTTTATAATTTGCATTATTAAAGGGTTTTTGTGTTTTATACAAAGTTATTCTAAATCAGTGGTTTATGGGGCAGGGGGTGATTTTGTCCCCAAGGAGACAAGTGACAATGTTTGGAAATATTTCTAGTTGACACAGCTGGAGAGGTGCTACCAGCATCTGGTGGATAGTGGCAAGGATGCTGCTAATCACCCTCCAAAGCACAGGACAGCCCCTACAACACAGATTTATTGGGCTCTAAATGTCAATAGTGCGACTGAGAAATCATGTTCTAAATACTAGGCTCTTCTACCTTATTTACAAAGAGGCTTCAAACAAAAAGTATTCTGTACTGTGAGGTATATATTGAAAAGTGGCGAGGAAGAAAGTTTTGGTGGAGGAGAGAGGACTGAGGACCAGGCCCTGGATCCCTCCACAGTTAAGAAGTCATGGGGAAGAAGAAGAAATAGCAATGAAGAAAAGGAGATAAGAGAAAAACTTCTAGTGTGGTGACCCGGAAGGAAGCCTCCTGGCAAAATGTGTGTTAGCAAAGACATCAGGATCTTGTTCGAATGCTGTTGATGGGTCCAATAATCTACTTTTCATCATTTTGTTTCTAATTTAAACAAAGGGTCTGAGAAATCAATCTCACTGAAATTAACAATACAAAAGACTTGAGGTCCTCACTCCTCTTCATGTTTGAGTCTTTACAGGTGTGGCCAGAACAGGTAGTATTACAGGGATCCCAAGAGGGCTATTTGGAGACTATGTGAAGCGGAGGGGATTTTCCTGACCCTCAAATTATACTTCTTAGGCTATTTACCATTGTAGGCTCCTTTATAGTCCATGAAGGTATACCTGTGAACAAACAAGTGGACAAATGGTATCTCAGACTGTTCCACATCACAGTTCACAGATGAGGCAGAGCGACACTGCATCCCCTAGAAACACTGTCTGGAGCTCTGGTCTCCAGGCCCTGCCTGGTCTTTCTATCCACAGACAAGGTTTCTGGGAACAGAGTTCTCAGGGCAGCTTCAGGCACTTTCCCTCTGTGACTCCTGTCATGCCAGTTTCCACACTTGGCCAAATCTGTGGCATTCAGGGTCAGGGAAGCAGAGCTGAGACACAAAGCCACCTGGATGACAAGGACATTGGAGTAGCTTTAGGTCAAATTAATTCTCCTTTTGCCAAGAAAATATTGCAAGAAAGCAGATGAATGAGAGAGAGAGAGAGAGAGAGAGAAGGAGAAAGGAAAGAGATCAGTAAAAAAGAGCCACAGATCTACAGATATAATCATATACTGTGTGGTGTAAGAGGGCACTGCATGTTGTAAATCTCTTTAGCTAGATTTTACAACTTTATAGTCTGCATAGTCCAACTCCTTCATTTTACAGATGAAGGATATTGATGCAGAGAGGTTAAATAACTTGGCCTGAATTAAGTGACAGTAGAATTCTTCCCAATCTAGTCGATGAGTGAACATGCATGACAATTGCAAGCTTCAAGATGCTTTCAAAAATCACCATAATTATCAACCAGAGTTAGAAGAAGGGGGAAAATGATGTCAAACAAGAGACAAAGGATGGCTTCAAAGACCACCCCCCCACCCCTCCCACCTCACCACATTAAGGCAGTGAAAGCTTTGGTTATCCAAGAAAGAGTTTGATCCTCCAATTAGCATTTCTAGAATATGAAACACAAAAGGAGAAGCTTTGAGTCTCCTCGTTCAGAAGAATATGTGTGGCTGCTGAAGACTTTTTTTTTAAATGCAAATTCTCCTGTCTGTATTTACACCACAGTTATGATGAATGGGAAGTAGGATGCCTGGCTGACTTTTAAAAGACATATATCAGGAAGTAAGCTCTAGTTGTGAGAGAATATACGTGGGGAAATCTTCTGGATCATTTACATTTTTTAACAAAAGTGGAAAAAATAGAAATGGTAGAAAATCATAGTGGATTATCTTGGTTTAAAATTTTTATTGCTTTTGCTGTTTCTCCTTATCAAGCAGTCCTAGTTGGAGGCCATAGAGCACACTCAACTTTTGTTCACTATAACTTCAATATGTGCAAGTACAAATCAAAGGTAGGAAGTGAATTAATGTCAAAATAAGTAAAATTTCATATATGTTAAATTTTATTTTGTTTTCCTGCTACTCTGTTCTTTTGGGGTTTGTTTCTTACACTGATTATTTCTCCAGGTACATATGCTTTTTAAAATGTAAAAACACACAAAAACCAATGCCTTGTATAATCTTTTTGATAACACTGTACTCTAAAATTTATTATACTATTTTAAAAATAAAATAAGTTGAGACTCAGAGGGATTAAATAACATCCATACCCATGAAACTATCAACTGAAAGTCTATTGAATACATATCAAATGTTCTTTCCAAATCAGAAGTAGCCCTGGTGCTCTAGAGTAGTTGTTCTGTGTGTTTACTTTGCAGAAGAACCAACAAGGAAACATGTTAAACATCCAGATTTCTGGACCCTTCCCCAGAGAGTGATTCTATCTTGGACTTAGATGGGTCCTGAAAGTCTGCACTGTAAATAAGCCTCCCACCTCCATAATATAAGAACCTCAGGATCATCCTGGAGTACAAATTCAGCATACTTTTTCAAGAAAAGTCATTTCAAAAGAATTTCTAATGAATGGAAATCAGAAGCTTTTTTTTTTTTTTTAAGGCATAAGATAACAAAGTGTTAGGAGTAATGTTCAACAAGTGAGAAACTGGAGCAGAGAGAAGTACCATAGCACACAATAAAAAATGCTGATGCTTTAGAGACATCCATTAAGAGACAATTTCCCAGGGGCGCCTGGGTGGCTCAGTCGGCTCAGCGTCCAACTTTGGCTCAGGTCATGATCTCAGGGGTTTGTGGGATTGAGCCCTGAGTTGGGGCTCTGTGCTGACAGGTAGCTCAGGGCCTGGAGCCTGTCTTCAGATTCTGTGTCTCCCTCTCTCTCTGGCCCTCCCCTGTTCATGCTGTCTCTCTCTCTCTCAGAAATAAATAAAATATTAAAAAAATAAAAAAAAAAGAGACAATTTCCCAGACTGGACTTTACAATGTAAAGATATGAGAAAGATTAATGTGCATAGAAGACATATGCAATTAGTCACGTGTTGAAGAACAGGATGACCCTTTTACAGCCACAGACAGATATGGCACTTGGCTGTCTAGGTCTCTACCACAATGCTGCAATTAGAAACCATGAATGTGCAGCCATCCAGGCAGTCCCCTTTTATATATCCTAAGAATTCATTTGTACTGAGAGGAGCTTTCTTAGGATGGCTCATTAGACCTCTAAAGACCTATCTAGACCTCTACACCTTTCCTTTAAGAGATCAGAATCCATTAAAATCATAGCAAAACCTCCCCAATTGTTTAAGACAATAAATCCACCCAGAAAAGCACATGTACCCCAATGTTCATAGCAACACTCTCCACAATAGCTAAAACATGGAAAGAGCCTAAGTGTCCATCAACGGACGAATGGATCAAGAAGATGTGGTTTATCTAGACCATGGAATACTACATGGCAATGAGAAACAATGAAATCTGGCCATGTGTAGCAACATGGATGGACCTTGAGGGTGTTATGCTGAGCGAAATAAGCCAGGCAGAGAAGGACAAATATCATATGTTTNCCCCAGCCCATTTCATGCACAATAATGATTCATGAAGATGCAACAAGCACACACTGTACAGAAATCTTCCCTTACTGTTTTTCTCCCAGCTGGCTTCTAAATTGGCAAGTTTAAGGCCAAAGGGTAACAATGCTAAAGCATGTTCTTTTCAGACTCATCTCTTTGAGATTTATACTGCTAGTCCCTAAGTCCTCATTTTAAAGATTTTCTGAAAATTTTGACATACTATACAATTTTAAAATTTTTGATAGAAGAATGACTAATTGTTCATTTAATCCAAACTCAACACACTGCAGGACAATGTTAAAAAGAAACTGATTCTTTCAGGATACTGTGAGTAGGACAATGCATTTTACCAAACAGACATCAATGACCAAATATTTTTGGTGGCTGACTGGTGAAAAGCATTAAGCAAAAAAAACCATAGTCCATGGTCAATTCTGTTAAGAGGCAGCAAGTATAAAGAAAGAAGGAAGGAAGGAAAGGAAAGGAGGAAAGAAGGAGGGTGAAAAATGGTCTGGAGAAAAAAAAAAGAAAATAAAACCTTATAAGTGGTTGAGGTACATTAATGGACTGTGAGAAACTTTGGCTTTTTAGTGAACACAGCTTACCAGATATTATCAAATGTAAGTTTCCTTTCTCCCTGCTCCTCCACTCCTTGATTATGGACCATATGATGATATCTTAAGTACTAAGAATGACTTAGAAGAGATACCTACACAGAAGCTTACAAATGGCTCCATAATCCTATGTATGTACAGAAGCACATGGACAAACAAAACCCACAGTTTTACAGATCAGGAGAGAATATATGAGGTGCCTAAGTGGCTTAATCTGACTCTTGATTTTGGTTCAGGTCAAGATCTCACAGTTCACGAGCTCAAGCCCCTCCTCGGGCTTGACAGTGCAGAGCCTGCTTGGGATTCTCTCCCTCTCTCTCTGCCCCCTCTTAAAATAAATAAATAAACATTTTTTAAAAAAGTGAATATTTCCCATTAAGAAAATTGTGAAACCTAAGCTGGAAACAAAGCTCATCTTGGAATAAACATGACATTATAAGAAAATCAGTGAACAGAGAAATTCTCAGCTGGTCACTCATATAAACATAATCTTACACAAGAACATTCGAGCAGGCAGATGCAATTATTTCATGTAGACTGAATATTTTGTAACAATTATTTCCAAATGTAAGATGCCTAAAAATTAGATTGGTTGCTAAAAATGCTAATTTTCTGGACCCACCTTGATCTATTTAATTATCATTTCTAGGATGAGAGTGAAAAACTGTATGCCTATCATGTACTTCAAGTGATTTTGAGGCAGACTGTTTTAGACCGCACTTTCAGAAACACACTTATGTGCACCTACCACTTTCCACTATGACACTAGCTGTGGACATGTTGAATTATCCAATTCAACTCAACTCCTAAAGCACAATGTCTTTCATTCTGAGGGAGAGAAGTATGGAAAATCTAGAGAGATTAGGAATGATGGGATGGAGAGATTCTGAACATGTCTCCTTGGAAAAGACTGCATTCAGACTGGGTCATCAGAGCGGTAGAGTTTATTATTTTAGCAAAGGCATGGAAATATAAAAGTGCTTTTCTTTAAAATTAAAAAAATTATATAAATGATGAGTTCTTTTCACCTGGAGGACTGAGCAACGCTTTCAGCACATGTGAAGTAGTCAATGAACATGAGTTGAATTAGTAAATGATAGGACCACAGCAAACTAAATCTATAAAAAAATCAATTCACACTACCTTAACAAAGCGTTCTGTTATTAATGCTGTTATTGTTTTTATTTCATTTCACATTCTTTTCCATTTCTTATCTGTACACACACTTAATTTTAAATGGATATAATAAAGATATAATTTACTGTTTTATAATTTAATATGATGGCATATACATTTTCCATTTTGACTTAGAATATTATCATTCTAACAATAATAGAATAGTGAAAATGGTACATTATAATTTACATGACTCTTCTGTAGTTTTTGGATAATGGATCAATCTCAATTTGATATTTCTGCTTTTGTAAAATATCTTTTCTTCCTTTGTATTTTTTTTTATAAGATAAGTTCCCAGAAGTGGGATTACTGGTCTAAAGACATAGTGTTTTTATAGATCTTGAAACAATCTGCCAAAGTACTTTTCAAAAGACTTGTTCTAATTTTCACATTGTCTCCAGCATGCTATGTTCTATTACATCTTCACTGGTGTGAACATGTTGTTTTTTTTCTATCTAGAGGTGCCCTTTCCCATTTAAAAAAAATTTTGGTAAACTCCTACACATTGTTTTGTACCAAGCTCAAATGCTACTCTTTCTTGTAGACTTCCCAAAGCCCCTAGGCAGAGTTAGTCATTATTTCCACTGTGTTCCCAGAGTACTTTGTAATAATACTAATTTTAGCACTTATCAAATGGTTTTATGTTTGTTGTAGTTTGCATATGTCTTTTTCTTCTTCTTAGATTATTAGTAACTCCATGGTTGAGCTTCTTTCCACTTCATCTTTGGAAATTTAGCTTCCTGCACAGGGCTGGGCATCTACTACACATTCAATAAATGCTTATTAAGTAAATGAGGAATGAATGAATGAATGAATGAATGAATGAATGAATAGGTCAATGTGATGCACAAGCCCAAGCCTCTTCCTGTATCTCTGGGTAAAAAGGCCTTCTTTCACTTCTTTCACCAACTCTGTTATAAGCCATCCAGTCATAAGAGCATTTGTATTACTGTAGGTCTGTTTTGTAGTATTTATAAATTTTCTATATTTATCTATTTTGTAGGTCTATAGTTTTATATTGTTTTGGGGCCTTATTGACATGATTCTGTGACATGATGTGAATTAACTCATTTTATCCTTACCAAAACCTGGCAAGAAATACAAACAAAGCAAGTATATCATAATTAAAATTTGAAAGATAAGAAATCTAAAGCACAGAAACATGACTAAAACTCAGGGAAAAACCAGGGTCAGTATCCACATATTTTGAGTAATATTTTAGCCCTCATTCTAATAAAATCATTAGACCTTGCTGAATTTTGTTACTTAATCAAACAGAAAATGAGCGCTTAAATAAACAGTATAAACTAGGCTGGTGATTGTTCAAACAACTCTGTTGGCAAAAGAAGCATTTTTTTCTGAAAGAATGCTTATGAATAAGTCAATATGACAAATAAATAATACCTGAAGACTCTTACTAAAACCAGTGGCAGATGGAGGGGGCTGCTGCTTCCCTTCCTACCTGGTAGCTCTTGGTAGTTTCTAGAACTTATACCCAGGAAAGTGAAATAATGGACCATTCACTCACTAATCATTCAGTCACCCAACAAATACATTATGACAGACCTAAGTAGGTAAAAAAAAAATGCGGGAAATAAAGAAAAAAAAAAAAGAGTCCATCACCATGATCAAACACACACACACACACACACANACAGCTCCCAAGAACGAACACACACACACACACACACACACACACACACACACACACACTCTAACACACAGTTTCTTATAAATGCCACAGAAATTACATTACATAGTAAACATTCTGAAAGTTCAAGGACAAAAGATGACTTCAGGCCACCTGAAGGAATAAAGTGAGGGGATATGGACTTTGTTTCTTATTCTGTGATTTTGTATAAGCCACTTAATCTGTCTACGCTGGAGTATCCTTGACTATAAAAGGGACTCCAGTCACTATGGCCAATCAAATGCATGCAATATGTGACCACAGAGAAGACAGTATCTTAGTGATAAAAGCACGGACACTGAAATCAGACAGATCTGTTTTCCTGACCTAACTTTGGGGCTTAGATCAGTTAGCTCAACTTCTTGAAGTCTTAGCTTCTTCATCCATAAAATGAGAAAAATGGCAATACAAAGCTTTTGAGATTTTCTGTAAGGTATAAATGAAAAAATATATAACATTAATAAAACTGTCATATATTCAGTGGTCAATAAATAGTGGCAATCGTCATTAACTATTAACATGAAGATTTTGCTGCTAGGCACTGCATAGACTATTTCAATTCTGAACCTATATAATTTATTTTTGACACGGCTCACTCACTATGGAAACAATTAGTATTCTGTATTTAATAAAGGCTAAAAGCTTTGGCAAGGTTTAAGTATGGTTTTTCAAAATTTTCAAATTATGTAAAGATTCATGCAAAGCCTGGGAAAGATGACACATTTTGTTGCACAGTGTACCAGATTTTGCCCATTCTGGACAATGTTAGGCTTTATTTCCATTGTCAATTGTATGTGGACTCCAGTTTGAGCAATCAAAACCAATGGAATCATGAGTGAGCACTGCATTTTGTCACTTCCATAAATGCTACACTAATGGCCCTAGAGATCTTCAACTGCATCTCCACGCTGACAAGCAATGATGAATGGAGTTCACAGGGGTAACACACTCCCAGGCGTATTCCCAGCAGGCTGGCTATGGCCTTATTCTTTCTCATTTACTAAGGAGGGGTATTGGGACGCAAGTGAGTGAGAGTGTTGTTACCTCAGACAATCTTGAATCTACTCTGTTTAATATTTAAAATAAAATATTCACAGTTGCTTTAGGAGTCACACCATTATAATTAACAGATTGCTTAAAATATAGCTAAAACAGACAGCATCATCCCGTGGCATGACCCAAGGAAATGTAATTGATATTAGAAAATCAAAAACCCATTTACTTTGTGAAGAAAACATATCCGGTTCTATAGACCACTACCATGAAATAATAAAAGACGTAGTATCACCAATTATGGACAGTTTGAAAATATGTTTACTTAATAATATGTTACTTGGATCTAAATAAAGTGACAAATTTTCTAGAACCCCAGAAGACACACAGCACATATGTTCATGATAAGTAATCTGACATTTCTCTGAAATGGCATTTCTTACACTTTTTAGCCGCAGGAACTCTTTTCACACTTAAAAATCATTAAAGACTCCCAAAATCTTCTGTGTACATAGATTACCCCTATGAATGTTTACTCAATTACAGATTGAAAGTAAAAAAGGTTAAATATTAACTCATTTTAAAAGAACAGAAATAGGGCCACCTGGGTGGCTCAGTCAGTTAAGCAACCAACTCTTGATTTTGGCTCAGATCATGATCTCATGGTTTGTGAGTTAGAGCCCCAAGTTGGGCTCTGCACCTGCCTGCAGTTTTTTCTCCCTTTCTCTCTGCTCCCCTGCTCATGCTTGCTCTTTCTTTCTCAAAAATAAATGGATTAAAAAATAAAATAGGAAAAATAGGGGCACCTGGGTGACTCAGCTGGCTGAGCTTCCGACTCTTGATTCCAACTTGGTTCATGATCCCAGGGTCATGGGACTGAGGCCCATTTTGGGCCCTTGTGCTGTGTGTGGAGTCTCTTAAGATTCTCTTTCTCTCCCTCTGCCCCTCCCACTGCTTGTGCTTTGTCTCTCTCTAAAATTAAAAAAATAACAAAAATAAATCCATCACATGTTAAATTAACATACATTTTAAAAATGCTATTTAGAAACCAACTTGACAATAAACTATTTGTAAAAAAAAAAAAAAGACCTTGCTTATGAATAAACAGGTATTAACTTGAAAAAAAAAAGACTATTTAGGAGTACCTGGGTGGCTCAGTCAGGTAAGCAACCAACTCTTGATTTTGGCTCAGGTCATAATCTCACTATTTGTGAGATCAAGCCCCACATTGGGCTCTAACATTGACAGTGTGGAGCCTGCTCTGCATTCTCTCTCTCCCTCTCTCTGCCCCTCCTCTGCTTGGGCTCTCTCTCCCCCTCTCCTCTCTCTCTCTCTCTCTCTGAAAATAAATCATTTAACATTAAAAATGACTATTTAAAAAATTTCTGTGAAGTGTAGCATTGTTTCACATTTTTACAAATCCTTTAAATATCTTGCTTAATGGAAGACATCTGGGTGCAAATATCTTTCTACATTCAACCTACATTCAATCTGCTGCAAAATCATGTCATTTAATATCTGAAAAAATCCACCATTTTCCCCATTCTTGGGAAAAAATGAGAATAAAAAAGGCACATAAAATCTTAGTATTATTATGAAAGTAGTTTTGACTTCACTGAAGAGGTCTGACAGGTATATCCCCCCACCTTCTGCAACAAAATTCCATGGACTATATTTTGAGAATCAATGCTCAAAAGTTTTTGAAGTATTTAGAGGCTACATTTACTATTGTTTTTTAGTATTTAATTCACATCCATGTCCTGTTCTTATTTTCCTGCTTGAAAACTCTCTGATGGAGAAGACAAAGTCTCACCATCTCAGATATCATTTACAGCATGTGGTAGACCTGCATGGGACCACAATATATCAGCAACATGTAAAGTGTGAAAAATTGATTGACTGACTGATTGAAACTCATGTCCATGGTCCCTTTAATTACCTTAAAATACACCCTGTAGTAGCATTCATACAGTTTGTCAAATTATAAACCCATTATGTTAACATTCCACTTAAATAGAAGCTACTTTGATTTGTATTTATTCCAGATACAACAAACATGTTTTCCTGGGCAGCACTTGTTCTTTTAAAAGAGAAATATGACATAACAAGCTAGAATTCTAGGGAAAATATAATTACATTTTTTCCCCTGTAAAAGTTGTCCTACATAGCAGGTAGACAATATTTCAAGGTTTAATCAATTTGTATATTTAGTAGTTTCACAATCATAAAAAAAAAAGAAAGCAAATAGCATGGGAAAAAATGTCAGTTTGTTGATTAAAAGCTAAAGTTTTATACCTATATGAATGGAAAGAAAAAATAAGCAACAAATCTCATTATCATTTTTATTTGTTCTTCTTCAAAATAGGATCCTTTGAGAGACACCCACATAGTAACTCAGAAATGAAACAGTTATACATTTATCCCTGTTGAACTGTTGCAGAGTGGGATGGTTGGCAAAATATATATTAAAAAATGAAACAGTTCTCTGAAATTAAATACTCTATTACATAATAAATGATTTCTTTGATTCTTACAAAACCATTCTATTATCTCCAAATCTGGTTAACCTCAAGGAGAGAGACTTAGTGCCTGCCATTGCCTTGGTAATCAGATAACTGTTTTGATTATTCTACAATAAAAGCAGCACATCCTTAAAAAAAGGCTCTTCTCTCCTAAAATCTGGGTAGATAAAACAGCTGCTGGATTGGGAAATAAAAAGAGGGTTCATCCTTCTGTGTTGATTTTCCCTCTGTCCTAAGTCATAGGACAGGAAATATATAGTTGTCTTTTGCTTTCAGAGGAGTTCAGCATTATTTGAACTTATGGCTGAACCATAAGCATGAGACCTCAAGGGTTAGTAGCTGGGCAAATAGAGTTCTTAGTTATTTTATCTTTAACTAATTTTGCTCTTAGCCAACTTAGGTAAAAAAAGAACTCCAAAACCTGCCTATCCTACCTGCTCAACACTTATAATGTGTTGATGTGCCATCATACAAGTAAATCTGAAAAGCAAGGAATGGGAGGATATTTATGGATGATTAATACTTGAACTTTAAAACATAAATGTCTGAAATTCTAGTAATTGACAAATGGCAGGGGATGTAATTATGTGTCATTACAACAGTTAACAACAATAACAAAAAACCCAATTACACTAAACTGCAAATGCTGAACCCAAATGTATGACAGATTAATTTAAAAAGCAAAAATGGCATCAACTGAAATCTATCCAACAGAAATCATGTAGGAATTCCTAACACCTGGTCAGGTGCAGTGGATGCTTTGAAACAGTGTCCAGCAGAATAAGGCACCCAGACTCTAATTCAGCTTAAATTTTGATTCACAGTAATTGTATGCAAGTCTGAGTTTATGAATACTGCAATTATTTAAATTTTAATAAGCTGGTAGGTAGCCCTTCACTGAATTGTGAAAATCCAAGCTCAATGTTTTCTGTGCAATTTGCCTCTATAAAGCACATGAAGTACATGCACCTGTGGTTTGGGTTGCAACTCATCAAATTCAATCTTAGGGCCAAGGATCTGTATGTAAAAATCACTGTCCAAGGCTTATTAAACCTCTGTACAAAAAAGATCAACTAAGTCATACAATAAATATGTGTTGGGTCTATGAAATGGCAAACCTATCTAAGATTCTGGATGCAGTAGTGAATAAGACAATAAGGCCCTTGCTCTAAAGAGGTTCGTCTTGTAGATAGAAAAAGTCAGAAAACCAAGACCAACTAACAAACCACAGTCAATACCATCGAGTCAGATACCACTAGGAATATACTTTTAGTTGAACATGTTAGGTTATTTAATTGTTGTAGCAAGGGATAGTACATACCATGAGGAACCATGGAGGTTCTCAGTAAGATGGTGCTAGGCAAGCCTTATTAAAGAGTCTGGGCTTTATTAGGTGATTTGGGGCAGACTTTAAGAGAGCAGGACTTTGTTCTGGATAGGAGTCAGTCAGAAGGTGGAGGAATTCTATGACTGATTGGGTAGCTCAGTAAATCTTAATCTATAACAAGAGCAGATAAGAGTGAGGGTAAAGCTATGATTTGGTAGAAAAGTAATAGTTGCTCATTTTAACCAAGAGATGGTTTGACATTTTGTGGGTTTTACAGTGACCTTGGTTTTATAATTTTTTAAAAGTTTATTTATTTATTTTTGGGAGAGAGAGAGCGCAGAAACAAGCACACAAGTGGGCGGAGGGGTGGAGAGAGAGAGAGAGAGAGAGAGAGACAGAGAGAAAGAAAGAAAGGGAGACACAGCAGGCTCCAGGGTCTGAGCTGTCAGCACAGAGCCCGACAGAGGATTCAAACTCATAAACTGTGAGATCATGACCTGAGCAGAATTCAGATGCTCAACTGGCTGAGGCACCTAGGTGCCCCTGCTAATTTTTAAAAATAAAATAATGATATAACCTTGTTTTGCTTCAGCAGATTATGGTCTCAAGAGTGATTTTGTCTCATGTTAGTATTCTGTGAAATTGTTTCTATTCAACAGGAAATACTGCAGTCTACCTGTGTGCACCAGGCCAGCTTTTAATGACACTAAAGCCCCACTGTACGGGTTAGACCAGTTTTCACATATTAGGAGTAGCTCTCCTCTACCATCCATCCAACTGACCAAGTAATAAACAAACAAACACTTTTTTAAAAATCAAAGGGTGATAGAACAGAGTAAAGAAAGGGCCCTTTTATATTGGATGTTCATAGAAAGCTTCTTTGACTGGAACAATCAGAAGAAACTAAAATATAACTACCTGGGGAAAGAGTATTCATGTTCCAGGAAGCAATTATGCCACAGTTCTAAGGTTGGAAAAAGCTTGTAGCATCTGAGGGACAAAAGAAAGGTAGTGCGACCCAAGAATGGTCAGTGAGAAAGTGAGAAGGCAGGAGAGACAGCCAGATGGGAGAGGAAGGAAACTGAGACCTTATTCTAAGTGTAATGGGAAATCAATGGAGGTATTAAGAGCAGAAAAATGACATAATCTTATTTGTATATTTAAAAGATCATTTGTGTAGTCAATGGAGAATGTTTTATGGGGCTGCAGAGTAGATGCGGGGCTGAGATGCAAGAAGGTTTTGCAGTGTAGGCAAAAGATGACAGTTGCTTGCTGTGAGGCGGTGGTGGTGGAGATGTGCAGAAGCAACTGTATGAAGTCAGTGTTGTAGAACTCACTGATGGGCTAGTTTGAGAGGTGAGGAGCAGGAAGGAATGAATGAAGGATAATTTTACTAGTTCTTGGGTTCTTGGTGTCAGTGATAATCTCATTCATCATATCATTCTTAAATCCTGATTCACAGATGGCACTGGGTGTTGAATGAAACAGTCTTATGTTGTGGCACATACTGGGCACAAGTAACAAGCTTCAAAACTGTCACATTTATTAACTTACACTTGAGGTTTGGTTTGTAATTCTCTCTATTGATTTGTAGGTAATTCAGTGGCAGCAAAGTACAAGACAACCCAGGACTAGACAGAACAACTCAATCAAGGTAATACTGTCATAAATAAGTAGTCAGTACACATCTCCTACCTACTTATTAAATACATGCAGAAAATACATAGTTTTGGATAAATTAAAAAAAGCAGAAAAATAATAATTACTTATCATTGCAGATAAAAATCTCAAAAATTCTGACAGCCTAAACAAAGGGTGTCTATCTGTACCTTCTTAACTCATATGAATGGTCTTTTTGCTTATATCAAGATATAAGTCCTAGAAAGACTGGCTGTGATGATATTTGCCACTTCAAGTCAAACTCTGAGACTCATACACCCATCAGCTGGCATTATCTAATTTCTTGCCTTGTTCCCAAAGAGAATGATCTCAGGAACAATATAGCAGCTGGATAATTAAGTATGGGAAATAAACTGCTTCTCCAGAATCACACTGGGCTCCTTCGTTTTCTCTCACAAGAAGAGTCCCTCAGGAAGCAGTAATGAAGCATAGTACGGGGGCACTCCTCATTAATGCCTACAGAGGCTCATAGCTGGAGCCCAGACTTTCTCTCCGGTGTGATGATGACTCCAGCAGGGAAGCCTGGGCCTCTGCAACATACTTTCTTGTGGTGCGAGCCAACCATTCAAAATATTACTATGTGAAGGCAGAATCAGGTATAGAGTATATAATAAGCAGGAGGTTTATTTCTTTGTCTTTTGCCATGTATGAAGCAATAGGACCTATAAAAAGACGAAAACAATCTGTTTAAGACATTCAGTTTGGGAATGTCCTTGTAAGGCACTAGAGGAGTAGCTTCAATCCACAGATAATATCACACCTAGTACAAGAGCAGATTAGCCAAAATGATTTACTGTGTTCAACACACTTACATTCTTGAAGGTTAGAGTATACTTAAACTACACAGGTGAGAGCTGTTGGGAAAAATACAAATATCCCAACCTACTTATGAGTACCTCAAATCATTCCAGCTAAGGGAACTGCTTCAAGGAAACAAAGATAGGACATGGTCATCCCAAGGCTCAGAGGCAACCTCACAACTATTATCATGACTCTCCTCCGGTCATGCTCATTCACAATTATTTGACAATATAAGCAAACCACAAACTACCCTATTTTGTGTTCGGCAAAAGGTGAGAGTGAATTTCTAGAAGTTAATAAACAGGTTAGCAGTTTTCTTTCACTCTGCTCATAGCTCCATGAAAAAAATCACTGAAGTGAAAAAAAAAAAACCCAAAAAACCCAGAATTCTGTCATACTGCTGTCTTACATCCAAAGCTGTGGGAGAATGAAATATTGACATATTTATGTGTAATTCTCATAATTTCACCCAACTCAAAAGAATGACTGAAACACTCCTGGGTAACATGGAAACACCCAGGGAAGGGAGAGAAAATGATCATTCTTTCCAATCTCCTTCGCACCTTTGGATTTCTTAGAGCTAAGGATACACATTTCTTGCAGTGATTGAAGAGGGTGGTAACATCTGTCAAATCTGTACAGTCAAGACATGAAACTCATTTTTAAGATCTCAGTAGAGGAGAAAAATGAGAGAAAGTAACTTGTAATTTCTGCCAATTAGATATGCAGGAAAAACTAAGTGAAATGAATGCTTAAAAAAAAAAGAAGAAGAATAAACCCTTATTTGACTTTAAGAATTGAGTTTCTACATTTTAATAATATTGTCATCTGTAATTATAGGAGTATTGAGATTTTATTTCCCTTTTCTGAGTCCTAAATTTGTCTTCTGAGAGAAAATAAACCTTTAATGTAATCATATGTTAAAAAGTGGTAAAGCCTAGTACTTTTCAGATTATTTTCAACAATCAATACACTGGAAAGAAAACAATCTGTATTTTATATATGGACAGCACCATGCTGGGTAGTAAAAAAAAATAAAGAAAAAGAAAAGAAAGAAAGGAAGTCTAAGTGCAAGTCCCATGGGCCATGACTCTGCCAAAATGACATGGTGATTTCTCGAAATTCATTAGTCCTTTCAAAAAATATTTACTGAGCACCCATACTAGGCACTGAGCTATACAGGGAGCTGGGAGTGGGGTAGGGGTAAGCGTGATGTAGAGCTATAAATGAAATGTAGAATATGCCCTTGAGGACTTCATAGTCTAGAAGAGAAGACATATTGTTTTCTACCTTGAACTAAAACTATTCATGTCTGAATCATGAAAATTAGAGATAAATATTATGAAATTTTAGAGAAGGGGAATCACTTCTTATAAGGAAGAATGACGGAAGAATTGTAGAAGCAGATATAACTGACTTTGCTTAGAAAAATGGGAAATATTTGGACATTACAGATAGTGGAAGGATATTTTTCTTGAAAAGGAAAACATGAACAAAGACTGGAAGAAAGAAAGCATGGTGGACCAAGAAAAGTTCTGTTTACTCAAATGGAGGAGAGGACAGTAACTGAAATGATAGACTGGGGATTTACAGTATGTAGGTAAGCTAAATAATGGTCACCTAAAGACGTCCACATCCTAATCCCTGGAATGTGTAAAGATGTTACCTTACTTGGCAAAACAGACTTTGCAGATGTGATTAAATCGACAATCTTGACTTGGCGAGATTATCCTGGATTATCCAAGCAGGCTCAATGTAATCACAAGGGTCATTATAAGTGAAAGAAGAAGAGTCAGAGTAAGAGGAGATGTGATAAGGAAAATATAGGTCAGAGTGAGGAAGGAAGCGGCCAGTGGCCATGAGCCAAGGAATGCAGGTAACTTCTAGAAACCATAACAGGCACGGTAACAGATTCTCCCTTAGAGCATCCAGAAGGAATGAGGCCTTGACAACCCACTTTAAACTTCTAAACTTTAGAATTGTAAGATAATACGTTTGTGTTGTTTTAAGCCACTATATTTATGGTAATTTGTTACAGCAGTAATATGTAACTAATATAGAGTGGGAAACTTTGAATATACTATGTTATAGGATCAATAATTGTTCATCCAACTCTTCTTGGTGGTCCCATAACTTTTAATCATTCTTTGAATTTGATGCTTATGTTGCATTTTTACTTTTTAAAATACATTTACCTGTCTATCTCCCCTGAGTTACCAAGTGAATAAAAGTACTATTAACAAAATGCAGAAAACTTGCAAAGAGAAAAAGATTTGAGAGTGAGATGCTGAATTCTTTTGTGAATATACTACATTTGAAATGTCAGTGGGTCAATATAGTAGGTGGACAGTTAGAAATAAAAATTCATGCCTCCTACTAAGAGATAAAGGTGCATAACTCTCAGAAGCAATTACTAAAATTTGTTATTATAGCACATAAAACAGAGTCACTGAAGTATGGCTATTGACCACTGAGAAGATTTAAGTGATGTGTATTCATAAGAAGGGAATTAGTCAGAATATTTTGACATACATTGTTGGAAGAAGTGATTATATAGTATTGTTAACTAAAATGTCATTATTTTCACTAGTTTGTGACTATCCATTACCAAAGTATAAGGCGACCTACTATGGATAGATTCGGGGATGGAGAAAAAGACCTTCTAATGAAAACGACCTCCCCCATAAGTTCCTTGGTTCCTGAAATACCTTTAACAGGACATTAATCATTTAACTACCCAAATCTTGCTGAATATCTACTAGTGCAAGACAGTGTTCTTTATTCATTCTTTACCAACCACAGTATTTCAAAAGCTTACTCTCTTTTTTCACTGTAAACTCCTGTATGCTTCCTCAAAGCACCATGTAATTGGAAAGAATGGCCCTAAACTACCTTTTTCCCCAAGGGTATGTAAGGTTTATGTCTCCCAAAACCGGACCCGAGCTATCCTTATCTTACAGTCTGTTCCTAGGGTTCATCTCTGCAGACTGTAGAAAGTCGGAGGACAGTGCATGCCTGGGAACCGAGGAAGCCAAAGAAACTCCAGATAAGGAGGGAAAATAAGTAAAGGAGGCTTCAAACAAGGATAATGAAAACAACCTTTGCCTATTTCTAGCGCTGGGCTGGCCCAGATTACCACCACTTCAGGGATTTTATAAAATGCTGCTGCACTGCTTTTGCGAAAAGATAGCCTAGTCAGCAGAGTGTGATGACCTGTATAAACAGAAATGCCATGATGTTTAGCCATCAAGCAGAAATTTCAGGGGCAATAGGACATTGAGGTCTCCACTCTTCTGTCTCAAAGTGCAAACCTCCCAGGTCAACCAAATAAGTAAAGGCAAGGCAGGATTAAAACCTTTCCTGCCCTAAACTCTCAGAACATAATGCTGTGTCCCTCTCTCCCAAGGTTCAACACAACACCAGAGAACGACATTCACATGGTATTCTACAAATGATGCCTCTTGAGCTTAACTGAGTGTTATGTTATCAGTGACACCTGAAGCTGAGCAGTAAGGAGGAAGATCTCTAATACACATAATTCTTATACAACACACACATTTTTAAGAATGCTAAAATAGGTATAAATGGATTCTCTCCAAAATATATAATTTCCCATAATACATACTTGGTTGACTTTTTTCCCCCTGAACTATCAAACTTTTTCCAAAAAACTTTTTTTTGGGGGAACATCCAGTTTCTTGATACCCAAAGCACATGTGAATTGAAGCATGCCTCTTTCAAAAAATTTTTAAAAGTTTTTATTTATTTTTGAGAGAGAGAGAGAGAGAGAGAGAGCGAGCTAGGGAGAGGCAAAGAAAGAGGGAGACACAGAATCCAAAGGAGGCTCCAGGATCCGAGGTGTCAGCACAGAGCCCGAGGTGGGGCGCAAACCCACGAACTGTGAGATCATGACCTGGGCCAAAGTATGATGCTTAACTGAGTGAGCCATCCAGGTGCCCCCAAAGCACCTTTAATGTAAAAATGCCTTTAAGTAACAATTCAAAAGTAAAATGAACCAAATTTTGCTAAAAACCATTCTGAAACATTATTCACTTCCCCACCCTCTTAATCAAAGGATGCTGAATGTAATTTAACCTTTTTCTTTTTTTTAAATAATGACAGGGGTTTCATTATTATGAACGATAATTATTCTCTGTGACACAGACAGTTCCCTTAGGAATTGTTGTGGTATCCTGAGCTGCTTCCTTACACTCAGAGTGGCCCAGCTGTCTTTTTTCTTTTGTTTAATTTCGAGTAAGCTATTTATAAATTGTCTTGGGCCTTTCTTATTGGTATGATGTACACTGGCTGCCTTTTCTTACTGCTGTCATAGTAGTCAGCCTACCCGCTTCCATCGGACCCTACCCAAGCAAGCATGATCCTCCCAAAGTGCCACAGCTCAGGGAAATTATGTTGCAGTGGGATATAGACCAATGCTTTGTGAACCTTAATGTGAGACAAGTCACTCTGGGGTCTTGTTAAAGTGCAGGTTCTGACTCAGTAGTTCTGGTGTAGGAACTAACATTCTGCGTTTCTTTTTCTTTTTAGGTTTATTTATTTTGAGAGAATGAGAGCATGCACCTGCGCATGAGCAGGGAAGGGGCAGAGAGAGAGGGAATGGGAGAGAATACCAAACAGGCTCCACACTGTCAACACGGAACTCCACACAGGGCTGGATCTCACGAACCAACTAGTCATGACTGGAGACAAGATCAAGAGTCAGTTGCTTAGCCAAATGAGTCACTCAGAAGCCCCTAAAATTCTGTTTCTAACCAGCTTCTTGGCGATGTCCATGCTGCCAGTTTGGAACACACTTTGAGTATCAAAACATTTGATGGTCACAGTTTTTAAAGAATTGCATCAAAACTAAATATTAACTAGTTCTGAGGGGAGAGATGAGAGACTACTTTCCTGTAAATAAGTTCTAAAAACGTAAATGTGGACTTTAAAGTTGCTATTTCCAAAGTGATTTTCCTTGCCATCTCCTAGTCCCACCACACAAACTGTATCTCTCTTCTCCACATCAGCACAGAACTTAATTTCTGCCTTGCTTATGGAATTTATATCTTTACAAACTGTTATTCAGATACAAGTCAAATATTAACCTAGAAGAGGACCAAGTCTTACATATCTGCATATTCCTTAAAATTATGCCTTGCCCCCAAAATGGTCTTTGAATGAATATAGAGATTGTAGAATTAAAGACAATGAGGTTCTTTCCACATAATTTCAGATTCTTTATTGTATGGATTTGTTAAATAATTAATCAAGGAATGAAGCAATATTATAATCTAATACATCCATGTCAAGTTCTAGTACACTGTTAAGAAAATAAAGTTTGTTCTCAGACTTCCTGCCTCTCTGTGCTAAACATATGCCTTCCTATTTTCCCTCTCCCCTCACACAAACCTAATAGAATACACACACACACACACACACACACAAATCTGGATGTATATCATCTTTATATTCTTTAACTTCCAAAATCTTCTCTGAAGAAAGAGCCTGGAATTGATTTATACTAAGATGTAAATGACTGAACATAGCTTAAAGTGCTATTTCCTACCTCCGCTGTAAGGCGCTTTTTAACATTTTCACAGAAAACAAACTCCACGTGTAATGGAATGAAGCCATTAGAGAAGACTTTGAAGCTCTTAATTATAAAGCAAAAGACAGATTTAAATGAGGGCCTGTGAGTGCCCCCACATCATGTTATGTTATCAGTGAATTTCTCCTGAGTAATTACTAACCCATAGCTTTCCTGTACCTGGGCTATAAAGTCTCTTCACAGTGATAAACTGCTTCTAGCCTGATATGAGGAACCAAAGTGCACAGAAAATACCCACTACAAGTGTAAACTACAGAACTAGTCAAGGCTAAAGCAGGACAAACACAAAAATCAATTTGGCAGCTCACTTGAATCTACATTGTGCTTCTTTCCAAGGACAGACAGGATTTATCATTTAGTAGGAAGAAAATAAAACAAAATTCCAATTTCCATTAAACATCTGCATAATGAAAAGAGATGGAAATTGTCTAACTAGAGATGATTCAAATACCTAAGTAATAGTATCAATGAAAGCAGACATCCTGCCAACTTTTGGGTTAATAGGATGCAATACCTATTTTACTAACTTAATCCAGCACACCAATCTGTTACCCACACCTTTAATTAAATCAGTGTTTACCTCCATGGAATTCTGAATGGAATCAATAACAGGCACTCAGAAGGGAAGGATGGGGCATAAAATAAGACAGCAAACATAATTTAGAGAGATTTATACGAAGCCACTCTGTACCAATATATTCCTAAATAACAGATCGTAAGAAGAAAATAACTCTAGATGTTTTTATACAGAATCTAGAGGTTTTCTCCTAATCATAGGGTATCAATGTGATGCAACATACATCAAGGGAGAAGGATCTGCCTTTTCTGGCCCTACAAATTGTTTCCTGTGAAAATGACTGGAATCTAGCTTAGAAATCCAAGCGTAAAACTGGCAAGCAAGACACCATGGGGCTACAGAGGAGCTGTGGTGGAATGTGCTACAGATAGCTGCAAAATGAACTTCCTGCACTTGCTTTTTTGGTCATCTGGGGGTTGCTCAATTATTAAAGTCAGACAATAGAACCCCATTTTCAGGTAGATAAAAATCATAAAATTGTTATTTTCTTCCTACAACAAATCCAATAAGTCAGCACATTTTGCTAAAAAGGAAAGAGAAAAGAGGTCCGAAGCTTAAGTGAATTAAAATATGTAAAGCACTTAGAGGGAACTATAACAGAGTAAGCTATTATCACAGAGGGATGTATAACAAGTTAAGAAGATGGATTCTGCAGCCAGGTTATCTGCATTCATATTCCTATTCTACCTGGACCAGCTATGTGCTTTGGACAAGTTGCTTGAACTTTCTGTCTCAGTTTCCTTGCCTATAAAATGAAAATAATAATAAAACCATTTACTTATTGGACATTTGTGAATATTAAATAAGTTAACAGATGAAAATACGATATTGGTGGGGTGCCTGGGTGGCTTAAGCGTCTGACTTTCGCTTAGGTCATGATCTTGCGGATGGTGGGTTTGAGCCCCGCGTTGGGCTCTGTGCTGAGTGCCAGGTCAGAGCCTGGAGCCTGTTTCAGTCTGTGACTCCCTCTCTCTCTGACCCTACCCTGCTCACACTGTCTCTCTCTCTCTCTCCTAGAAATAAATAAAAACATTAAAAAAAAAAGAAAATACGATATTGGTACCTATCAAGGTCTATTTAAGTATTAACTTATAATCTTTATTTTTTCTCTTATAGCACGCACATACTGTTACAGACAGACCTTAAAGTGGTCTCCAACAATTTTTGCGTCCTGGTGTCCATGATTTTTTGTAATCTCTTCCACTTTAGTGTAGACAGGACCCATGACTGGCTGCCAGCTAATACAAAATGGTAAATGTGTCACATCATTGATTAGGTCATATTACAAAGAGAGCCTTAGGACACTGGAGTAATAGACATTTCCCTGCTGGTTTTGAAAAGCAAGCTGCTATGATGTGAACTGCTATGAAAGGGTCACATGGCAGCAAATTCCAGGTAGCCTCTAGGGACTGAGGGACTCAGTCCTACAACCACAAGGAACTGAATTCTGCCAAATTAACTATGTAAGCTTGGAGGAGGGTCCTGAGACTCAGAAAGGAAGGCAACCAAGCTGACACCATGTTGCAGTCTTGTGAGAGCAACAGCAAAAGACCCTGTTAGGCTGTGTCTGGACTCGTGACACATAGAAATGGCAATATAGTAAATGTGCATTGTTTTAAGCCTATACATTTGTCATAATTTGCTATATGGCAATAGAAGGCCAATACACATACTTCCATGTAAAATTCATAGAAAAGAAGGGGAACATGTGGTTCAATGCTCTGGTAGCACTTTTCTGATATTTGATTTTACTACACAACATGGGTCCAGTGTTAGTTGCAGGCTGGTCTGGCCAAAGTCATATAGCTAAGTCTATCTCTGGAAAATCTACTGAGGGCAGAAAGATCTAATTCTAATCTATGCTCTTCCTCTATGTCATATCGTAGCTTCTGGCCTTCATAAATGGCAAGAGTACTAGAATTTAGGTGATGTTTGTTTTTCTAGCTTCAGATTCCAGTTCGGAGTTTTTAGCAAACAGGGATGGACTAAGAAGACTTTCTGAGGGTGGAGTTGGGAGACTGAGATATTTTCTTTTTTTTTTTTTGGCAAAAGTTTGGTAGGTTTTTCTTGGAGCTCACCTACATATTACGGGCTTTCTGACTAGTTTCTACCTTCCTTCCACCATTTGTCTATTCCACTTTGTCAGCCATTCCAGAGAAACAGACTAGAAGTTAAGGGATTCACGGACCAGTTTAGGCTTGGCTTACACTTGGTTGTGTCACTAAAAATAATACAGAAATTTAACTCAACTCTGCTGACCTCAAAATTTGGGTAGGGAAGAGTTGAATAATAAATGAAAATGAATTTCTTGGGGAAGAGTCAGAAAAGCAGAATAAAAGCTGGTGATACTACATAATAGTCTGGAAAGCTCAAAGGCATACAGGCCAACATTTTAAGATCTCAAGTCCTTTACTATATCAGAAACTATTTCACCTTGTCCATTCCAAAGGATGAACTTGCTCATGATTTAGAGTTTTTCCCAAGAGAGTCATGGAATTTGCAAACTGGAAAGTAAGTCAGTTTTCTTCTCTTTGTTAACTCTTATATAACAGTAGTAGCTTTCTAGATTGTTGAGTAGGGTTCTGAAACTTAGTGGAAAAGAGTACTCTTAATTATCTATCAATACTTGGAATGGGCACAGAAGGGGCTAGTATCAGGGGTGGCATGTAGGCGATATATCTCCTGACCCTAAATCTAGTCCAACTGTTTTAATTTATGCATGAGAGCAAAGAAGCATGGGGAAGAGAAATAGCTTATTAAGATTATATAGGTAGCTGGTTTCAACTTTGGGACATAATCACAAAAGGCAATTTGTACATTTGCTTATTCCTGTTACACATCTATATTCATAATGCCAGTCATGAATTTATGCTACTTCAAAAGAATGTTTTATTTCTCAAATTTGTGATGTCTCTATTACATTTTGCTAGTGTGAGGAAATGAGTATCTAATCTTGTCAATGTAATATTTATTCTCAATCCCTGTAATATTGTTTCATACTGATTTGAAAATTGATAAAATCTGTTGGCAACCTCTTTGATGCAGCAAAGCAGTTATCCAAAACAATAATTTGCAAAATGTTCAGTATAGATGTGCATAGGCCATTCTTGAAAACTGATGTGCCTTTTTGCTTTATATGTTTAACTCAATTTCCCTAAAGCTTATTGTAAGCTTTAAAATTATTTATGACCTGTTTACATCCTTGTCTTAAAATTTACAAACCATAATATAGCCTATCTTTCAGGATTACATCTGAAACAGATAATATTTCCAGTATTCCTTGAGCAGCTATGGGTAAGAAATGATGAATAATTCTATAAGGTACTTCTAGACATAAAAAAAAGAGAGTGTGTATTTTTATATTATTCCAGATAGAATATCAAACATGGAACAATTTGCTTCCTTTGACTTACTGATGCCCCCTCCTGTTTAGAAATATTTATTGACAGAATCTAGTTGGAGAGATAGAAATATATATAATTAAAACACAATGTAATATGTACTGTTTGGAGGTATGAAAAAATGCTAAGCGGTATGAAAGGCATGGTGAACTTAAAAAGGGCAAATAGGGTATTTCTAGAGTAAGCCATTTAGTTAGTGGGTAGTGGCGATAAAAGATGGAGCTGGGGGGTGCCTGGGTGGCTTAGTCGGTTAAGCCTCCGACTTTCGCTTAGGTCATGATCTCGCGGTTCGTGGGTTCGAGCCCCGCGTCGGGCTCTGTGCTGACTGCCAGCTCAGAGCCTGGAGCCTGTTTCAGTCTGTGACTCCCTCTCTCTCTGACCCTCCCCTGCTCACGCTGTCTCTCTCTCTCTCTCTCCTAGAAATAAATAAAACATTAAAAAAATTAAAAAAAAAAAAAAGGAAAAGGAACACATATGGTTTCAGTGTTTTAAGCAGGGCAGTGACAGGGTCACAGGGACATTTCAAACAAACTTTCGGAATGAGGGAAGATTTGTGTTTCAGGACCTTTTCTATCATAATAAAATATTTATCTTATTCCAAAGCTTTTGTCAGTCTCTCAAAACTCACAGGAACATATATGTAAAAGTTAAATCAAATTTGTAAAAAACAATATAGAAGAATCTTTGGTATTTTCTTTTATCATTCTGTATGAAGTAATTTTTTGTTTTGTTTTATTTTTGTTTTTTGACTTTTTTTTGGTAGGCAAATTATTTTTCTGGTTACTGGTTGCTATAGTTTCCTTGAGTCTTTTAACTATTCCCAACTTGAGCTATTCGGCATATCAAAATATTATGGCTTGCAAAAGTGAGATTAAACTATTAAACCTTGCCTTGTTTATGGAGATTTTCCTCTCTGAAAATTCACAGAATTCTTCAAAGCCATTTCTTCTTTACTCTCCCTTTTCACCTTCCCTTGCCTCTCAAATCAACAACCTGAAGAAGAGGTGGAGTTAAACACACACTAGTTTGTAGCAGTAATGTAGCTAATTTGATCCTATGAATTATAATCCAGGAAGAGAACCCTAAGAGCATTTTGTCTCCCAAATACCATAGCGTATTATTCATGCTCATTTCCTATTATGTACACCTAGTTAAAGTACAGAAAAGACAGAGGGAGGTAAAAGCGATTGCTCATCTTTTTGCTAAAGCTCTGGAAACATGTTCTGAATTCCACATACCCACAGCATGAAAAGCTGATTGTATAAACATGGCATCATGAGGGCACAACAGTTTAGAACACAGTGGGCAGCCCGTTGCCCTACAGCCAGGTAATAATCCATAGTAACCAACAGAATAACAGATGCTTCACAAAAACACTCTTTCTTCATGTACTACTGAATGTTTTAATTTATTTATTATTCTTGCTGAAAAGAAAATAATATAGGAATTACCAATCAATACATCATATTCTTATTAAGTGTCAGATAAAATAATCCTCATAACATAACTACCCACTGTGAAAAGATAGTAGAAAACTGGCAGGAAGGAACCTTAATGTTAATACAACCATATGTGATGTAGAACAAAAACATGATATGCTGTGGGGAGCAGATTATCTCAAAAGAAGAGACAGACTTTACCACATGTGTTAGATCTTGATTTCTAATACTTGAGAGGATGGGAACGTGCCTCGCCTCTAAAATGACTGACTCTCCATCTTTTCCCTCTTTTACAGCCCACTGCTTATCTTCAGGCCATTAGTAGCACTGCCTACCTGTGCTATTGTGAGAACCTACTCACTGGTGTCCAATGCCTTCAGATTTCATACTACTGAATCTATCATTCACACTTCATCAGTATTATCTTTTGAAATACAGTGCAAATAGCTTTACGCTCCTGCTCAAAATCAAAAGAAACAGGCAAACAAACGACAACAGAAAGTATGCTGTTTCAGAGGTTCCCATTATCCAGAGAATTAAAATCCAACCTCTTTTATGGAGTATCCAATATTTTCTAAGCATCTGTTCTAGATTAGTCCCATTCTCCTCTTGTACTATTCCCTGCATTCTAATTATCCTGTGCCTGCACCAAATCCTGCAGTTCTCTAAAACTCTGTGCATGGTTCCAACCATAGGCCTTTGTTCAAGCTGAAGCCTCTGCTTAGGATGCTTTTCTCTTAATTTGCATCTAAGGAAAATTTACTTCCCATTCAGTGTAGTATTTTTTTTAAATCAAAGTTGACTTACTACTTTTATTGGAAACTATTTTGTACTTCAGAGAGCTTCTCGAAGGTATTACCTACCACATGCATCTGTGCTATTAAAACAAACCAACAAATATGTGTTGAGTGAATGTGAAATCACATCTTAGTTGTCTTTGTGCTTCAACAGTGACTAGTATTGCTGTTATACCTAATAGATCCTCACTTAGTGCCTATGCATGTGGACCTTCCTCTATCTGTTCCTTTCTCTTTGACATCCATCCTCTCCATTGGGAACCCTGACATTCAATCAGTGGCCAAGTCCTGTTGATTCAGCAATGTTTCTCTCGCCTACACCACATTCCCACCGTCATTACCCTAGTTCTAATTTTCATTACCTCTTTCTTGAATTACTGCAATTGTCTCCTTAGTGATCTCTCAGCCTCCAGTCTCTCCCCTCTTACATCATTTTACAACCGGCCGGCAGAGTCATTTTCCCAAAGCACAGCTGTAATAATTTCATTCTCTGGGTTGGAAAATATCAATGGCTTTCTAATGCCTGCAAACAAGTCCAAACCCCTTGGCAGGTTTTCTATCATCTGTCCATCATGTGTCTTTGCAAACTTCTGTTTTACATTCCCCCTTTACATATCCCACATACAATCCCAACCCTGTTCTTTGCCATACCCTGAATTTTCATGCAGATTCTCGCATCTTGATCTCCTAGCTTGCTCCTTTCCTCATCTTTACCTGTTAATATAACCACCTCTCAAAAAAATAAATAAATAAATAAAGGAGAACCTGGGTGGCTCAGTTGATTCATTGTCTGACTCTTGGTTTTGGCTCAGGTCATGATCTCAAGTCTTCGTGAGTTCGAGCCCCATGTTGGGCTCTGCGCTGACAGCACGGAGCATGCTTGGGATTCTCAGTCTCCTTCTCTCTCTGTACCTCTGTCACTGACATTGTCTCTGTCTCTCTCAAAATAAATAAAAAAATTTAACAGATAAAATAACGTCTGGCACACTTAGGTTCTTCAAGTATCTAATCTCGACTTTTTGCTCATATAGTATATTCAATGATCACTAAAACTGTGCAGATATAATATTCCAATCCCATTTCACTGTAATTTGCATAAAGACTCTATTGTTAACTAAAAACTCTCTGCAGGGATAAATCATATTTTGTTTATCTTTGTTTCCGAGGTTGGGCCTTATGCAGTATAGATAATAAATATTCAGTAAAAGTTCACTAAATTCATTGGATATGACAGGATTTCTTTACATTCAAAGCTATTAACAATAGAACAGGCTACCTTGAGGACTAATAATAGGATAAAAGAGTATCTCTGTAGAACACTGAAGAAAGTTTTACACCAGGTAGGTGGCAGAACTACATGATTTTCAATGTGCCTTACAACTTTAAGTTTCTGTGCTATCAAGTGATCAAACTGAGGAATGTGCTTTAAATGTGAAAAAAAGTAAAACTCAAGATCGGGGTCATGAGAACCCCTGATTTATACTTGGTCGGTCAAAACACAAGTGACAACTGGATATGGAAATGGCATCTGAAGTTGTGGAGAGGCTGTCTTGTGAGGTTTTTATTTGTGGGATTTGACACTGACTCCAGGTAGACAGTGCCAGAACTGAATCAATTTGTAGGACATCCAGTTGGTGTCTGCAGAGAATTGCGGCATTGCCTGGTATGGAAAAACCCGTTCGTTTGGTGTCATGAGTTAACTGCTGTGCAGACCGAGAGTATAGTAGAAAGAAATACAGAAGTTCTCTGTTTAACTTCCCAGCAAGTAATTCTGGTCTTTGGTATGAAAGTTGGATGCTGAACCCAAGAGGCGTATCAAGGATCTGATGAGAGATCCACTTCTCTGCTTTAAATCTGTATATCCACCACTGGGAGCATAGCAAAGAGCATTCATACACAAAGACACTTGCTCTGTGGACTATGTTTACCAAAGTATCTAGACATCCCCTAAATAAAAGGACTGATGTTTTATTTATTTTTTAATTTTTTAATTAAATTAATTTTTTTTTGAGAGGGAGAGAGAGAGTGTGCAAGCAAAAGAGGGGTAGAGAGAGGGGGAGAGACAGAGAATCCAAAGCAGGCTTCAGTCTCTGAGCTGTCAGCACAGAGCCCAACACAGGGCTCAAATTCATGAACTGTGAGATCATGAACGGAGTCTAAGTCAGATACTTACCCAATCGAGCCACCCAGGCACCCCAAAGACTGATGTTTTAAATTGCATTGACCAAACTTGAGGTTTTTCTAAGTGACTTGGAATAGGATGGCTTATCTGTTAAGCAAGAGTCAACGGAGAGGAAAGGAAACTTTCTACTTCAGGATTGGAATTCTCTTTCTGGCCTGCTGATTACACAAATAATAAAAGATTACTCAACATTTCTACTATCTGAAATAAGAAGGTTACTCTACAGTATAGATGCCATAATGCCACTAGGGGGTATGTGTGTAGTTGGGGGAGGGTCTTACTAAATGAATAGATGAATTTCTTCATAATAAATTGATATCATAAAATACTTCTACAAGCTAGCAAATCACCATGAGTCAGAAAGCTCAGGATTATCTCTACTAATAATCCTAAATTATCAACTATTTATTCTAAAAATTTCAATTAATAACTAAGAGTTCAGCTGGAAGTCTCCTTAGAGAATTTTTACATTTATGACCACAATCAGATATGTTTGGCCTTGGCTCTAGTTCATGTGCAGACTTTAAATGAGCTCAGGGAAGTCACTATGGCCAGGAAAACTATCTTAGTTCTTGATGATCCCTTGCCATGAGTGGAACTTTGGTAGCTTTGAAAAAATCTCTACAGTCAGTCACTGAGCACAGGAGGTTCTCAGTAAAGATAGGAGATCAAGAAAAATCTCTAGGATTAGGTTCAATGAACATTCAAAATGGAGGGCATCATAGAAATCATTAAATAATACCTCCCTCCCTTTCGAGAATAGGAGTTTGTGACAAAGGTCTTCTGACCCCTGGTCCTCTGCTGTTTACCCTGCAACATCTATCTCTCTCCTGAAATACCTTTCTGTCATACAGATCTCAAAATCATCAAACCAGTTCCAAAAAGATGCAAAATTTTGTTAGTAACCTAACAGAAAAGCCTTCATGTTTTTAATTTAAAGTCACTGTTGGGCTAGGATCAAATTCTCCAATTCTCTAATTCAGTCAATCATATGAGGGCTAGAGCTATGGTAACAAAAAGCCTCAAAGCATGAAAAATAGCTTGTTTGAAATTTGTTTGCTGGAGGGGGATACCCCACCTTGATTTTAATGAATCTCAGAGTACACACAAGCTGTCCTTTGTGTCTTTCATATGAGTTCCTTGCAAAGACTTCTTCCTTTAGAAGTGCAAAAATGCTTTCAAGAATTTTATGCCTGCATGGAGAAAATTGCTACTGTGTACAATTAGCATATTTACTAAGGTTTGTCATTACTTTTAGTAATTAAAATCGTACAAAGAGAGAGACATATCCAATTCGAGAAAATTACACAGTATAGTAATACAATCATAATGGTCGCTTGACAATTATTAAAATACACCAAATTCTTCTTTACAGTAAAAGTATTCACCAGCGTAACTTCTGAATAAGATCACTGCAGTGCTTTCTATTTAAATATGTTTCTCTGCACAGAAAATTATAATTACATTTGCATAACTACTATAATCAATCTAGAATTACGGCTCAAATTTTTATTCTCCGAATCACTGTTCTTTCTAAGACATCAGGAGCTCTGAAGCACAATCTGTGTTTGTGGACCATTATTTTAATTTGTAATAGGATTAAGTATATTTTTGTACTTTCTTTATGTGAATCAGTTATTCTAGGGACACAGTAGGCAATACAACTACATTGTGCGATTTGTTTATTTCTGTCTTGAAAAATAGGCTGTGATTTACCCATTCTATTTTGTCCAAAAAACAAACACCTGAGTAAAAGAATCATTTAAATTCATAAAAGGGGACTACCAAATGATATTTAGATGAAATGGAGGTCAAGCATCATCTCATCGTTGAGGTATCTTGTACTTACTGAGATTAGTTGGGATGGTTGAGCTAATTTCTGTCCCATCTTGGAGATACTGGCTACCACAAACCAAAGATTTCTTTTGAATGTTCCTCTTTACTCTTGATGAATTCAACAGGCTTCCTTGGTACCTGACATTACAGCCATATCTATTTTTAAAATCCAAGTCAGATCTGATGAAAATGAGAAGCAGACCTAAACACATTAATCTACAACCAGGTTTTTGGAGCCATGGACCAGGAGGATAACTATGAGAACTTCCTGCTCGCTCCTTCTTCTGACCAGCTTGTGGATAATGTCAGATCCTTCAGACACCATCTGGGCGATGCTTATCTCAAAAGGGTAGAGGCTGAGGCACTGTAACCGTCCAGGGCATGAAGTTCTAACCTCCAATTTGCCTCTGATCCTGTTGCATAGTGCTTTTGGTTACCAGGCCTAGCTTCTCCAGAGAATGAGATCTCCAGGGGCCATGCCAGCACAAACTAAATTCTCAATAACACAGAGAATACATATTTCCCAGGAGGTACAATATGAAGTCACTACAGAAAGAAGCCCTAAAGCATTTCTCTAACACAAGATTTCAAAATCATTTCCAAGTGAAAAGATGTGAAACCTAACTTTCTATTTGGGAAGGTTAGGAGCTTTGCTGAAAAAGCACAGGGAACTGTTTTAATGACCAATTAATTCAGACTGGCAGACACACAGAAAACATGTTCAGTGAATTACAGCAAGGGTCACATGGATACTCAAAGAGATATGTATTGGCTGCAGGAGAGAAATTGAAAGAAACTGAGGACAAACATTAAATTAGCATTGGAATGAGACTATTACTTAACTGTGTACTCAAGTGTTTGTTTATAAGCACAGATAATGCCTACCTAGGAAAAACAGAGCCTAGCAGGTAACTAGATTTGTATTTACATAATTTAATAAAAATAAGCTCTTGCCTCATTACTTAGAGGCTGGCCAAATTGTCAGCCTCTAGAAAGCATGGAGAACTCTGGCTGTAGGATCATCCTTACTTGGAAGGTGTGTGAATCCAAAATAATGACAGTTTTAAGAATTCTTTCTTTTAAATAGGGTAAGGATATTTATCTACAGAAACATAGTAAAAAAATGCAGGCAAAGAATCATCGGAAATTGGAGCTGGATAGACCCCACGGATGCCCTAATTTTGTTTATTTTTTTCTATTCTAGTTTTATTTCCATTAAAATTGAGGCTCCAAGAAATTATTTTTTTTAGTCATGATTACATAGCTAACCAAGTTATTAATTGGTCTAGAACCAAATCATTTCCTATTACATGACACTAAATCTTAAGAAATAAATGGATGTTAGGCATACGTAATAGTCTAAGGTCAGTGTGAGAAGAAGATTAACAGAAAAGTAGTATTTTTGTATTCCTAAAAGTATACTGGTATACTTCTTCTATTCATTATTCTTCCTGGGGTTGGTAAAAACTATAACAGTCAATAAACAATGTAGAATATTTCATATTTAAACTACAGTCTTTTTTTTTTTAATGAAAAACAGACCATCTATTTCCTAACCAAAACAAGAGCATGAATTACTAAAAGGGTAAAAGCAAAGAAGAAAAAGGCATGGAATCTTCTTCAAGGCAATGCTTGAGATTTCCCTATTATGTTTTATAACTTTTTTACATTTTTATATTTCCTTTTTAATCTGATATTTAGAATGGAAAGTATAGATTAGCCTATTTATGAAACACGTTTGCCTCTATCTTTGTTTAAGACAAATCAGTTACAAGTCACATAAAATATCAGTCATGTTGCCAACTCTTCACCAATTCTGTCATCATGTACAAGTCACAAACAATTTCTGCCTTTCATTTTTCTTTCAGAGAGAGGGCAGAGGACTGAATTCTTTACCAGGGAAACAGTCTATATTCTGAATGTTTTACTTTGAATTCAAATTTGCTCTTGCCATAGTAGTATATCCAAAGACTCATTCACTTATTTACTCATGAAAGAAATGAAATTCCTACTGAGTACCAGGGACTATGTCAGGGCTGGGCATACAGTTATAAACAAGAAAGATAGGTGGCTGACCTCTTAGAACTTCAACATGGTGAATGGAAAAGTACATTTATTTTAGCAATGTTCACGTAAAGTCTTCTTCAAAGTAGTTTTCATTTGAATATTATTCTGTCTTAATTAATCCATGGAGTGGAATGGGTTGCATATTTGAAAGCATTACTCTTCTGAGGATCTTCAGGGCTTGTGGCTGAGTCCTTTCTCAGTGAGTATGAGAGGAAAAGAGGTTGTGAAGTCTTTTGATAGGGGAGAATCCCCGCCTGCTTGGGAACCAGTCTGAAAAGAAGCCCTAACTTCATGATGTGATCACCTCATGTCCAAGATTTGGTTTCTGTTTCATTAGTTTTCTTTCTTGGCCACTTTAAACAAGGGTTATCACTAGATCCTCGGGAAAGAAGAGCCCTGTAAATATTCTACAGAATTTGTTTTGGGCTTGGGTTTTGTTCATTTTTTGGAAGAGAATTATTTGTAGAATAACCTGGAATCTATTTCTCTTTCCAGTGTGTGGGTGTGGCTTGGGATTTGGAACAAATGATTTTATAGGCTGTACGAGCTGCCAAGTTAAAGATTCCCTTTAAAATGAATCATATTCGGGGCGCCTGGGTGGCTTAGTCGGTTAAGCGTCCGACTTTCCGACTTTCGCTTGGGTCATGATCTCGCAGTTTGTGGGTTCGAGCCCCGCGTCGGGCTCTGTGCTGACTGCCAGCTCGGAGCCTGGAGCCTGTTTCAGTCTGTGACTCCCTCTCTCTATGACCCTTCCCTGCTCACGCTGTCTCTCTCTCTCCTAGAAATAAATAAAACATTTAAAAAAAAATAAAATGAATCATATTTGATCCCTTGAATAGGTGGCCTGGTACTCAGAGTCACAGTGTTCTGCTTCAGTAAGGCTTATTTTTATCTTGATATGCGGTACCACAGCACTGAACACTGAATTGACTGGGGGCCTCACGTATGTGGAGATCTATAATATCTATTATGGATATGAAAATGTATGCTATTGCTTTTGTTTCTTAGAATCTATAGAACCAGGAACCATTGGAATGAACATTTTTCAAGATTTCTTCTGATACCAAACAAAACCCAGAACAGAAAAGTCCAATGACTAATTGAGCACCAATTTTGGCACATTTCTATATGCGAGAGTAGTATAAACGAAAGACAGTCCTTAACTGTGAGATAAAGCAAACTTAGAGAAAGGGGAAATCACACTGTTGGTATACCAGTTTCAGTGAATCTCTGCCAGCACAGGAAACCAGGAAGGCTGTAATAGTGGCATGCCTGAACCAAGCAGGTAAATCAGGAAGGGTTATGGGGAGATGTCTTGAGTAGGAATTTAAAGAAGGGAAGCAATGTGGATAAACTAGTAGGAGAGTGATCCAGGTACGAGAGAAGTAAAATACTAAAATTGTAATAGTAGGGACAGCAAAAGTATGTGTATAATCCAAAGAGCTTGTGTTTGGGAAACAAAACACCAATTATAAGAAATGAAAGTGGGGAGATGGGAGTTGTAGCAGAATGTACATGGAGTGTCTTTGATTCTGGCTCCTGACATAGGGTCCTAACTCTTTTGGTATTTTCTGGGTAATAGCAACATCTTTTGTTCTGATAAGATTAATCTTGGTGGCCTTCTAGATGCAGCTGGTCATCAGAAAGACTGCGTCATAATTAGAAGTTTGAGATTTTTAGCCTTGTTCCCCATTTTCTAGAGAGGGGACAAGGGCTGGGAATGGAGTTAATGGTAAATCATGCCTGAGTGATGAAGCTTCCATAAAAATCCCTGAAGTATAGGGTTCTGTGAGGTTGCAGGGTGGTGAACACATCCACTTACCAGGAGGGTAATATACCCTAACTTTATGGGGACAGAAGCACAGATATTAAATAACTCATCCAATGTCACACAGCAAAGAACTGTGACTGCAGCCACTTGATTCTAGGGACTGGATTCTTAACCACTATTGTTTAATGCTTCTCCATAATCTTTCTCAGGAAGAATCTAGCATAAAGCCCTATTAAGAAAATAAGGAATAATCCAATATAGTAGTCCTCATTTTAACTGAAATATTACAAAAAGACCAGACTTTATTTTAGGTAATGATATCAGAGCCGGCGCAGCCAAGACTCCTGTCTCTTGTTTTGTAATTTATCTAGTGGCTGACTTTTGCATCTAATACTATTCTAGTGATGTGCTCTGGATAATAAAGAGATTTGGTTGTATCTGACCTTAAACTGACACCAGAGCAGCTATTATTAGTGCCTTTCTCTTCATTTCTTCCAGGCTTTGGCTATGTAGAGGCAACCAAAAGCCCACAACTGTTTTTTAAGCTGCAATTAGTAAAGCATATCTTATACCTTCCAAGTGTCCCTAGACTGTACAATATGCCTTAGCATCCTACCAAAGGGGGACAATCCACCTACACACTTTTTGACCAGAGCCATTGCATTTTCCTTTAATGATGTGTGGAAAGTGGGGAAAAGAAGGCTAGGAGAGAAAAAGATCTGCCCTTTCTTTAATGTGAGAGTTTTGTAGTCATGTAGTGAGAACTCCTCTGAACTCAGCTTACTTTAGATCATGGCGATAGTAAGGAGGAAGTGGGAATAACAGAAATGATGATAAAGGGTCAAGGGTTCCCCTCTGCTGGAAAGGTAAACACAGATTGCTGCTAAAGAAAAACCCTGGGCTGGGTGGGAAGGTACCTGATCCTGTGTGTGTGTGTGTGTGTGTGTGTGTGTGTGTGTGTGTGTCCTTTCTTTTTTCATCTTAGAAACATTTATGGAAGGTCCTTTTTAATGATAAGATTTCATGCATCAGTAATAATAAATGAAAGATAAGGAAGGATTTGCAGGGTTCATTTATTATTTGAAAGCATAAAAAAATCATACAGAAGGCACATGTGAGAGAGACAAAAAAGAGAATCATAAATTAATATGGCCAAAAGCAAACTTACTGCCCCAAAGCATGGTTTTTGATCCCAGAGAGTTCTGCCTGTAAAAAGCAGGCTTCAACTGGGACTTTGCTTTCACATCTGTAAAATGGAATAACATTGTCTTTATTGCAGGATTTTTTTTTGAGACTTAGATATATTTCCAACAATATTTGGCATTATATGGGCATTCAATAAATATACATAGGTTAAATGGATGCCTAAAGTTTTGAAGAAAAACTATAATTGTATAATGAAGTTTAGTTCCCTCTCCCTTCCTGGAGTTTTGTTGAGCATGAAAATAAAGTGAGGAGTATCTCATTTAAGAAGACCCATGGTCCATAGGGAATGTGAAGAGTACATGTGAAATTCTAAGGACCAAGGCAGCCAGATAGGCAAAGCTCAGAAAGTTGAGGCACCAAAAGCAGGGAATAAGAGGAACAGTATGAGCCCAGGGGTTTCAGTACTATTTAAAGAAAACTAGATGCCTTTCCTATTACCTTATGGGCCTTTCTTTGAGTTCCAATCAATGAGCCTTGAAGTGACAGAAGGATGGCACACATTGTACTGCCAGTGGTAGAGAAGGAATGGGGTGGAAAGGTGGGGCTGTATGAGAGACTAAATCAAAGACATTTATCCTTAGACACAGAAGCAAAGGTTGATCATTTCAAGCCACCCTACAATGAAGTGAGAGGGCTGGCACTTTCCTCCCTGCTCTCTCTAAGACTATGCAATTGGCAGAGAAATAATGTGCATCACAAAGGTAGCCAGGAACTGATGAATATGCTTGATCACAACCACCTACCTTCCAGACTATTTACGTTTATTTTTTTTAAATGTGTATGTATGTATGTATGTATGTATTTATTTATTTATTTTGAGAGAGAGAGAGAGAGAGATTTAGAGCAGGAGAGGGATGACAGGGGTGGTGGGAGGAGGAGCGAGAGAATCCCAAGCAGGCTCTGCGCTGAACATGGAGCTCAAACCCATGAAATGTGAGACCATGATCTGAGCCGAAATCAAGATGAGGTACAAAACTGACTGAGCCACCTAGATGTCCCTCTATATTTGTTTTTTATTCTCCAGGCTTGGAGATAGATGATGCGTCTCAGCTCAGCGTTTTGGGCATAATACTGGAAAGTGACATTTGATCGACATTTTATACAGCATAATCATGTAAACTTTTAGGCCTGCTGTACAATAATCCTTCTCTGCTGTGTGTGGAGCAGTTTGGGCCCCTCTGGATGATAAATGTGATATGAATAGGAAGGATTATTACTATTTATGTTTTATAATGTGTCAACTCTGTGTCCTCTGCCACAACAGACACTTGTTTCAAATGTGCAATAACAGTCCCCAAGTGATAACACTGTCAAAATACCTTTGAAATGAAAAAGCAAAATTAACCACAAACTGCCCCCTTGTCTCCATGAAAATAGCACTGTAACACTACCAGGAAAAATCAATGTTAAATAATAAAAGCTTCAGCAAAATTAAAACCTAAAAAAACCCACAAAAAACGGTATGAGCGCTGTGTTTGGAAGAAGCATGTTTTTATAAATCCCAACAATGGTAATTTTGTCTTCCAATTAAAGGGTAACAGTAAAAGACCAAATAACTCTCATTTAGAGTATTCTGAATAGTTCAATGAATTTTGCTTTACTTAAGAAAGATTAAAATTCGGTAGAGCTGTGTCCCTGGTTAAATATTCGAGGAGCAAAGACAAAGACATTTTTCCCCCTCTTTACCCAAACCCAGATGCCTTCTACTGACCCATCAATTCATAAAGACTCTGAAGGATGGAAAGCATATATTAAATATATAGTGGATAACAAGTAACAAATGATGGACTCTAGCTCTTTTGTGGGTAAGATTCTTTTGCAGCATCAAAGATTTTCTAAAAGCAGTGGGTTTACTCCTTAAACCATTGAGTTTCCATTTAGGAGCAGGTCACATTAATTCTCAGGAACTCTTCTGAACGCCATCTAAGGAGTATGACTCTTAGATTTTCAATCAGGATGCTACGGTATTTTAAGACTGGAAGATATCAAGTTAAATGTGATACATAATTTAATGTCTCTAGTTTGGCACACTTTCAGATTGTAACTTTGATGCTTTCTCTGCAGCAGGAATGCATCAAAGGGCCTCCTGTGGGGCTGAAAAAGTTAATGCACTCCTCTAGATGTTTCCAGTCTGGGAGAATTTAAAACAATAAAAAAAAAAAAAAAACATTTCTTCATTAACATACTAGTCACAATGTCATTCCCATAAGTGCCTCTGGCATAGAAAGCTGGACTTTCTCCAGATGATCTTTTATGGGGTGGTTTATTTTTCTTCCCCTTGACATTAATGAGCTATGTATTCGGGAAATAGAAGATTTCAATGCCTGTCAAATTACTTTTCAAATTACAAAAGCTTGCTTTTTTGCTGTCCAAGGAGCAAGAAGGGACCTCTGGTAATATGGGGTGGGGGGAGATTGGAATATTTAGTGGAAGGGGTCATGAAAATAAATGTGAAGGCAATAATGGACTCATTCCAACTATGACTTCATGACAAAATGCTATGACTTCAGCATCTTATTATTTGCCACATCTTAATCTTTTGTATAATTGTCTTACCTTTTCTTTTCTTCTGAGTTCTTACATCTTTTAGGGGAAAGAATACAAGAGTATATATAAAATTTTCCATGGTTGTAAGGTATCTTATCCTAAAATTCAGGAACTGCTGATTTGATATGAAAAGTGTGCTTTTCCAGATCGAGACTGCTAGTTATTTACAAGCATTTTGGAAGGACTATTTCTTTCCTGAGCAATCCTGGTATACCATTTTATAACACATCATATGCTACCATAGCAGACTAAAGTTGGCTGTTACATCAACATTTAATTTCTCATTTATGTGGAATGTGCTGAATGGGTTAAGGCAATATAACAAGAGGGATGGGCACAGAAAATACTTTTATGTTGACCTCAGCAGCCTGAGTCTCAGTGGGATGAAGAGAAAAAAAATCAGGAAAAGAATGAGTTGGCAGAGTTGAGAATATTGCAAAAATATTACTGGAAAATATTTACCAAGTAAATATAGAGGAAGGAATCGGCACAAGGTCAGGCAGCAAGCAAACTGAACTTCACATTTCCTAATCACTCCCTCTGCTTTGCAAATTCTTCCAAAACATTACCTCATTTGTGCTTTCATCATCCCCAGTGTATAGGGTTTGATTAGTCATCCCCTCCCTTTGCACAACTGAGAGATTTACCTTTATTCAGCCTTATTTGCACTTATAGTTGTCCTTATAGTCCTTCAGTTTAGCACTTATTATTTTGGTTTTGCTATTTTGGATTTGGTCTGGTCTCACTAAGAAGTTTGAAAGCTGTTTGAGGGCAGGAATGTGTCTTTTCTGTGCTTCTCTTATATCGTCCCTTGAATCCTTACTTCTTAAGAGACAGGTCTTGACTGATTATAACAAGGGAGTTTCACAGCATACAGTACATTATTGAAGGTTAACTTTATCATTTTAAGCAATGTGTGCATTTTTGTTAAACATACTGCACAGTGGGAACTCCTCACTTTATACTTCTAACTCAGGTCACTTGGGCATTGAATTACTTACACTTCTAATTTATGAACTAAAAGAAAACACTGGTCATACATATTTTATAGTAAAAAAATGACTGCATATCCTTTCTTTTAAATTTTTTTTGTCTTTATTTTATTTTGAGAGAGAGAGACAGAGAGCGAGCGAGGGAGGGGCAGAGAGAGAGGGAGACACAGAACCGGAAGCAGGCTCCTCCCTCTGAGCTGTCAGCACAGAGCCTGATGTGGGGCTCGAACCCACGGACTGTGAGATCATGACCTGAGCCGAAGTCGGACACTTAACTGGCTGGGCCACCCAGGTGCCCCACATAACCTTCCTTAATGAAGTATTTATAAGTACATGTTTGTCATTTTCTTAAATGGTTTTGTTTACTGTTACATGCATTCTGATTAAACTGTTTTAACACCATCATGCTAAAGTGATTTCTACAGGTTTTTTTATACTAAAACTCACAACTGTATGTTGTAAGTATACTTATGACACATTCTTGATATGAAAATGCAAATGTTTCCAAACATAACTATTTGTCTGTAAACACTGTACCCACCTGGACATTTTCCCCAGGAAAGCTGATTCTATTTTGTGGGTGAATACTCTAGAGAACTAACTATAATTCATATATGAGCCAGTGGTGGAAATCTATGTGCAGTCATATTACTCACTTGATAATTCCATATAAATTTAAAACAATCAGAGAGTCCTATTTCACTTCTTGCATCAGTTTTAACAGATTTTAACAGATTCATAATGAAGCAGTCATGGATGGGATGAAGTATGTAATTCCAACTTAAGGTTTCCAATTTTTAAAAGAAAAATAGTTTCCTTTTTTAATCTATTTATGTTACATACACATATATACACACACATGTGTGTGTATATATAATTTGTTTTACACACACATACACACACACCCACTTAATTATAACAGAAAGGTCATTTAATATCTACAAAAAATTCCTCCAGTCTGCACCATGTCTTCCTCTTTTCACTTGAATAGCTACAAATAACATTCCCCAATTTTTCCAGAAAGAAAAAAAAAACATGCATTCAACCTGAATATATGAAAGCATTTTTCCTGCACTTAGTTAAATTTGCAACTGTAAAATATTTCAAAATTTCATTTAGTTATTAGCTAGGGGGTAAAAGTGCAAAGCTCATGACTTAAGCTTTTTCTTAACTATTAATAGATACTGATGTCAATGCTCGCCTGGCAGCTCAATCAAGCTTTTGCAAAAAGCTGAACACCAATAAGCCCTTTAACAAAGGGGAAGGAACGCACTGTCATCTACTGAGGTCTCACCACCACACATATAGTGCTAACTCTGAGGTATCTGCTGGAGTTTTTAGCATAGGTGGCTTTTTGTTTTTTTTTTCTAGATAAGGATCAAATTGCATGGGAGTGTCCATTCTCTAATATGCTGATGGAGGATATCTATAAAACTTTATTATGTTGTGTGTGTACAAGCTGGATATGGCTGGTATAGCGTGATGGAAAGGACCTTAGGTTGGAAATACGCATAGACA
>NW_027551558.1:15686189-15728492 GCF_008692635.1 Crocuta crocuta
GACACAAGCCACAAAATTGAGTGTAAAAAAGACCGGCAGTAAGCATACTGGCAGATCTCTTAGGGTAACAATCTTTTTTTTTTTTTAATTTCCTATGGAATAAATCAAATAGTTACTAAATGTCTTCAGTTTAGAAATATTAAAAGAAGTCACTTTTTTATAGAAATAAATAGAGACTCCAATATTGGCCTTTATTTCACTAAAGAATCATAATTAAAGGAACCAAGGATGCTATTTAAAACCAGGAGAATTTTTCAGTGCTGTCTTTCTAGACTTGAGAATTCTTAAAAATGTGTTAAATAATCAAAACACTTTGCAAGACTTTTTAAAATACACTATGCAGGGCATCTTTAACATATATTTTGATAAATCATATTTTTAACTTCTACCTTTTTTTATCACCCTATATAAAAGCTAATTCAAATAACACAGGTATAAGACAAATATTAATAAAATGATAAATAACTTTTCTATATTATTTAATCCTGGATATTGACTCCTGGCAAATAAACTGGAAAACTCCTGGCATCTTAGTGCTCTCTAATTTAAAAAGCATATTAATTCTTGCAGTTAATGATTTGATACATAGAAAGATACTAAATTTTCTAACACAATTAACTCCCGACCACAAGAATCTTGTCCTTCCCAACATAATAAAAATAAAATATGTAAATCATTTAGAAAACTGAGAATTACAGTTAGTACCAACTCAATGTTCTTGTGAAAAAAAGTTAAAGAAAGTGTACAAAATTTTAGACCTGGGATCCAAATCTGGAATTTAATAAGACCACTGCCAAACACCTGCAGAGGAGAGAACAGAATGCATAGTTCTTTTCCTAAAACTTTAGAACATCATCAAGATAGTATACAATAATTTTACATTCTTTATTTAAAAAAGGTGTTTTATTTAGTTATGCCATACGTATTCATTCTACCTTTCTAAAATCTGTGATGAATAGTTGCTGAAATGTCAAGAAATAAAAACATTAGATTTTTATTTAGTGACCAGTAGATTTATTTCTTTGTCAGAATCTCTTTTATAGTAGGTAGAAATAAAGCTTCCACAGCAACCAAATTCCATCCTTAGTTAACACCGGGGTTCAGTCTCTATGTATATTCCCAAATCTTGTTGAAATCAAGTAGCACTATATCATTTTGTTGCCTTCCAAGGGACTGTGTGTCCTTCCTCACTGATATCCAGGGAAGAAACACGGATACACTGAGGATAGTAATTTGTAGGAGGTGCCTAGACTTGCTTGATATATGTACATATGCATGTCACACTCCATAATATACTAGATCCCATAAGAAGAGTATAAATCACTGCCAATACTTTATCTTGTCTTTTTTTTTTTTTTTTGAAAAGAAGTAACATGACATTGTGTAGTTTAGCACATAAGTCTGGGTGTTACTTTCTACTAAGTTGAGATTTTGATTAAGAATTATTATATCTAAAAGTCTTGTGCCTTCATCAGTCATTTTTTTCAATGCCATTTTAAAATATGTGCTTTTAATTAGAAGAGAACATTGATGACATTGCAGGTGCCTTGGCATTAAATCCAACTCAAGATCAACCTAACAAAATTAAAGAGGCTAGTGTCAATTTGTGTGTGTGTGTGTGTGTGTGCATGTGTGTGTGTGTGTGTGCATGTGTGAAACTCATTAGGTTTTCTCCGGTAAATGTGTTAAACCTAGTGACCAATCACAGGTTTGCAATGAAAATCTGGTACTAGTTTTTACATACTTTGAATGAAAGGTTAATATTAAGGCTTCATAGATGTTTAACTAGCATCATTTTAAAAAAATGAGAGACGGGCGCCTGGGTGGCTCAGTCGGTTAAGCGGCTGACTGGCTCAGGTCATGATCTCATGGTTTGTGGGTTCGAGTCCTGCGTTGGGCTCTGTGCTGACTGCCAGCTCAGAGCCTGGAGCCTGTTTCAGATTCTGTGTCTCCCTCTCTCTCTGACCCTCCCCTGCTCATGCTCTCTCTCTCTCAGAAATAAATAAAACTTTTTAAAAAAATGAGGGAGGCAGAGGCAGAGCTAATGGATTTGCCTTTTAAGAAGCAGCTCAATAGCTTCATTGTTCTAGCACCACTCACTTCAAGGCTGAATTTGTTTGTAGGGATGGTCTTCATTGGATCTGATCCAAGAAATTGAGATATTTAAGTACCAAAATCATGGGATGGATGGGGTGGACAACTATATTGCACACCATGAATTTTTGAAAAGATGTCCTGTATATGCAGTTTTTAATGTAAAACAACTACTTCATAAATGTCATTGAGAAATATTCCAGACAATATTAACAGTATCTGACACTTATGCTAAATACATTGGTTATTTTAAATAATCCTCATGGCATTCCAGGGATTAGGTGCTAATATTCCTATTTGACAGATGAAGCTAGGTCTCCACATACATAGTTCTTGCTGAAATCAGGTAGTAATTTATCATTATGTTGTCTTCCAAGGGACTGTGTGTCCTCCCTTCCTCAATGATAGGGAAGAAACAAGGACTCGGTGACGATAGTGATTTGTAGTAGGTGCTGAGGTTTGCTTGATATATGTACACATGCATGTCAGAGCAGTTTAAATAATGTGCCTTCTATTCCTCAGCAGATCAGATAAGGAACTGAGACTGTGAACTCAAGTCTAATCAAGACCTTAGGCTTGAGTACTTAGCTATAATATCTATCAACACAAGACACAGGCTTTTGTCTTAAGTGTCTTTTTTAAAAATGTCTTGTATCTAGGAATATCCTAAGGTTAAACTGAAGTATAAATAAGAGTTTCCCTTGGTCTTATGTCCCATTTTCCCTGAACACCCATTCTTAACAGTATATGTCTGTGAGAAAATTACAATATATGTGCCATTCCACAGGATGATACTCACAGTTCCCTTTAGGATGGGGAAGATAAATAATGCTCTTTATCAATCATCGCCAGAGCTGAAGAATTAAACTCTGAGCGCAGACAAGCAGGTTCTAGTCTCATTTCTGCAACTGGCTTTGTCACCATGGTAAGCTGTTTAAACCTTTAGGTTACTCAACTATAAAATAAGGATTTGAAAGTAGCTAATGAATGAGATTCATGGTAGCTTTAGGACAGTAGGATACTCAATAATATTCACTCAGCCTTTAAATCTTCAAACATTGTCCTAGATACTATGAAGAGATTCATAATAACTGAGAAGATACAGGTCATGTCTTGAAAAGGTTAATTGTGTGATTCTCAGGCAGGGTGAGGAGAGGAACCAAAAAAAAAAATGTGTTTTTACACAAAGATTAACCTACAGACACACTACACATAGAATGCTCCTTTTAAATGGTTCTACAGTAGAGATGTACCAACTATATTCTATCAGAGTCTCATAATCGGTCATACGAGATGATTTGTGAACAAAGTGCAGAAGCATAGCAAATAAGAGTAGGTAGAGAAATGAAGTTTTAAGTAAGAAGGCTGACCAGTACAAAGACGTGGATGTGGAAATGAGAAGTCAGAACTGTTGAAATGGATTTGGAACTTGCATTTATGGAGGTGGAGAGATTAGATGTGCAATGCCACATGGAATGAGCCTGTAACAGACAATGGAATCCATGAGCATCAGGAAAATGGCTAAAGATAAGGAGGTTAAGATGGAAAGAGTAAAGGAGAAGCAGAGTGTGTGAAAACAGGAGAATCTGATAAGGTCAAGTAGGAGGGAAATTTGAAAATGTCTATGTTTTTAAACATTTTGCTGAAAATAATATTAGCTTCTTAAGCATCTGTAAGTGCCAGAAATGTTATGTGCCTCATCTGCTATATTTTTTATAATTATCTTGCAAACTAGGTTATAGTTTTCTCATTTTAAGCATACTTAAGCAGGGTAAGCAGATCAGTAAAGGCCACCAGCTAGCAAGTGGGTAAGCCAGGAAGAGAACACAGGTCAGCTCTGTGGCTAACACCACGTTGACTCTCAATCCCTAACTAATTTTGCAAATATGCAAAGAGGGACGTTTAATCCCCATGGCCCAACTTCAGGCCATCCTCAACCGTGGACATTTTAAAATGACTTCTTAGAAATAGCTGCTAGCTTTTTCTCACTGGTTCAGTGGCAGATATCAATCTCTTTATTTTCGGTATCCAGGCATATCCCTTACAGACATGGCATACTGAGTACATAAAATACTTCCTTAGAAAAAATATCAGTGAAACAGTGAGAATTACCAATTATCATTTATTAATACAGCAGAGGTACCTTTCCATCATCCCAAGTCCACTGTCTGCCTACAAGAATAGAAAAATCCTTGTCTACTTTGTTGCTCTGCCATCTGAAACACTGTAATTTTGGTGTTTAAAACAGAGACTTTTTCCTTGGAAAAGTCAGCCCTAAAAGGTCCTCTAGTTTCAATGTCAGAAGGTTTACTAGTGGTCTGGAGAGCCTAGTCCTAGTTCATCATGAAAATGTGCTCTACTTTTCAACACCAAATGAATATCTCCTCTCCACATATTGCTCAAGATGGCTATTCCCTTCACATGGTTATGCTCTATTATTCATGTCATCAGATTGTACAATGTGAGATTTATTTAGGGGGAACATTTCATCAATTACAAAACATAAAAGCATGCTCTTGCCTCTCAAAGGGTTTAGTGACACCTTAAATAAGTCCTGAACTGTTAGGGGAATTACAAAGAACACACTTCTCCTGAAATCCATTAAAATTACATACTCAGAATAAAATATTGGATGGCTGAAGTTTAACAAGGGACACATGCCTCCTTATGACTCATTAAATGTGTCATTATTTTAATGCAGGGAAGTGGATTCTTTCACTTCCTTTTAAGATTATGGCCCTGGGAATATATTGTCCAGAAGATGGAGTATGAAAAGCAAGACAACTTGAGAACAACTCACAGAAAGTAACTGATTTCATGACATTGATATGCTGCCTCCTTGCCTTGACATTCCCTCTCTCATTCCTGCCACACTTAAATCTATTTTCCACATCTCTGTCTCCTAAATTAGGGAATATTCTGTCTTAACACCTTTAGTCCAGCTACAGTTACTACCTCCCAACACATCTTCCTATGTGCTCATCTATCTGAATCCTATCCTACATGGCAAAAAAACTGACACTCAGATCAATGAAACAGAATACAGAACCCAGAAATGGACCCACAAACGTATGGCCAACTCATCTTTGACAAAGGAGGAAACAATATCCAATGGAATAAAAACAGTCTCTTCAGCAAGTGGGGCTGGGAAAACTGGACAGTGACATGCATAAAAATGAACCTGGACCACTTTCTTACATGATACACAAAAATAAACTCAAAATGGATGAAAGACCTAAACATAAGACAGCAAGCCATCAAAATACTAGAGGAGAAAGCAGGCAAAAACCTCTTCGACCTTGGCCGCAGCAACTTCTTACTCAACACGTCTCCAGAAGAAAGGGAAACAAAAGCAAAAATGAACTAGTGGGACCTCATCAAAATAGAAAGCTTCTGCACAGTGAAGGAAACAATCAGCAAAAGCTAAAAGGCAACCCACAGAATGGGAAAAGATATTTGCAAACGATATATCAGATAAAAGGCTAGTATTCAAAATCAATAAAGAACTTATCAAAATCAACACCCAAAAACAATCTGGTGAAGAAATGGGCAAATGACACAAATAGACACTTCTCCAAAAAAGACATCCAGATGGCAAACTGACACATGAAAAAATGCTCAACATCACTCATCATCAGGGAAATACAAATCAAAACCACAATGAGATACCACCTCACACCTGTCAGAATGGCTAACATTAACAACTCAGGCAACAACAGATGTTGGCAAAGATGTGGAGAAAGAGGTCTCTTTTGCACTGCTGGTGGGAATGCAAAATGGTGCAGCCACTCTGGAAAACAGGATGGAGGGGCATCTGGGTGACTCAGTCAGTTAAGTGTCCAACTTCAGTTCAGGCCATGATCTCACAGTTTGTGGGTTTGAGCCCCACATCAGGCTCTGTGCTAATAGTTCAGAGCCTGGAACCTGCCTCGGAGTCTGTGCCTCCTCTCTCTGTCCCTCCCTCCTCAAGGTGTCTCTATCTCTCAAGAATGAACATTAAAAATTAAAAAAAAAAGAAAACAGGATGAAAAATCCTCAAAAAAATTAAAAATAGAACTACCCTATGAGCTAGCAATTGCACTACTAGGTATTTATCCAAGGTATACAGCTACGCTGTTTTGAAGGGGCACATTCACCCCAATGTTCATAACAGCACTATTGACAATAGCCAAAGTATGGAAAGAGCCCAAATGTTCATCGACTGATGAATGGATAAAGAAGATATGGTGTCTATAAATGTACACACACACACATACATACACAATGGATTATTACTTGGCAATCAAAAAGAGTGAAATCTTGCCATTTGCAACTACATGGATGGAACTAGAGAGTATTATGCTAAGCGAAATTAGTCACAGAAAGACAAATATCACATGACTTTACTCAGATGAGAACTTTAAGATACAAAACAGATGAATATAAGGGAAGGGAATAAAAATAATATAAAAACAGGGAGGGGGACAAAACATAAGAGACTCTTAAATATGGAGAACAAACAGAGGTTTGCTAGAGGGGCTTTGGGGAGAGGAATGGGCTAAATGGGTAAAGGGAATTAAGGAAGACACTTGTTGGGATGAACACTGAGTGTTATATACATAGGAGATGAATCACTGGAATCTACTCCTGAAATCATTATAGCACTATATGCTATCTAGCTTGGATGAAAGCAAGCAAGCAAGCAAGCANGAGAGAGAGAGAGAAAGAAAGAAAGAAAGAAAGAAAGAAAGAAAGAAAGAGAAAGAAAGAGAGAGAGAGAAAGAAAGAAAGAAAGAAAGAAAGAAAGAGAGAGAGAGAGAGAAAGAAAGAAAGAAAGAAAGAAAGAAACCTATCCTACATTAAGTTGTATTATGAAACCCACTCCTTCATCAAGCTTGCCCTGATTACTGCAGTGGTAAATAAATCCTTCCTACTATGTTACATTGTTTTTTTATGGGCTGAGACTGTTTTCAAGATCTATGCATTTATGCCTTTAATGCTCTGCACATTGTCTTAGAAATAATAAGTACTGAAACAATGAATGCAAAAAGGAGGGAGGCTATGGAGGAGAAAACCCTGTTGGCTAATACAGAAGTTCCTTTGCCTCACTGTCTCTCAGTTTTCTTACTTCTGCCCTTGACCAAGATCATATAAAATATTTACCAGTTATTGAGAAGGCGTTTCTTCGGACAAAAGTGTTAAGATGTTACTCTTTAATAAAACTCCTTTGCAGAGATACCGATGGAACTTTTCCAGTCCTATAAATATGGAGGGTTGTGTGCATTAACTTCTTCTTTAAAGACAAGTTATTATCTGGTTTCCCCAGATACCTAATGGGGGGAACATGAGGAATTTTAAAACAATAGACCTAGATTCTAAAAAAATGTATTTTTTTTCATTCTCAAGGTGCCAAACATAATCTGACTGCCTTCAACAGCTTTATGATTAGATGTGGATAATCTCATTCCTTATAGAATGAACATCAAGAGCATAGTGTCCTACTGAATGTTACATAGGTTGTCAATATCTGAGTTAAAACAAGAAATTCTCACTCTATAGAGAGGCTTCAGCCACCTTATGGGGCAACCTCACAAAGTGCCATCTTGGCCTTATTATCTGCATACCGTCAAGGTCACAGAAGTGCCTGGCAGTTGTGAGCATGCAGCAAATGAGCCATCACCAACTAAAAGAATATGATGCCAGGCCACTAGGTAGTCACCAGAAATATCTGACTCTTACTCTTCCTTTGCTCACTCTATGAAGTATAAAAACAAACAAACAAATAAGTCTAGTACACCCTAGACACTTCATTGGTTCCCTTCTGAAATTTTGACAGTGCTTCTATGAAAGTGCTTCTATGAAGCAAAGTGGACTTAATGGAATGGTCTTGAAATTTTCAATAGTGATTCGTTGAATAATAAATGCAAAACCCTTAAGACCAAGGCAGCATGCTGAGTGCAAATATAACCAAGATAGAGAGCCAATCCTCATGGAGGTTGCAATGCAGTTAGTGAGGTGGTTACTGTGCAAATAATTGTGCTACCCCCAAATTCACATGTAGAAGCCTGTGTTAATTTGATACTATAAGAAGTACATATTTTAGTGTTTTTCCCCTAGCTTCTGACTTGTGTAATTTCCCTAATTTCCTAAGAGCATCTTTTGCTCTACTCTTTGATCTTTGACTCTGATTCCTGACGCAGAGTTGCTAATTCTCTTGGAATTTCCTGGGTGACAGATGTGTCTTTTGTTCTAATGAAGCAATTCTTGGTGAGCTCTGGATAGCTTCAGGATGTGGGCTGACCACTACCACAGAGGCCGTGATTAGAAATTTGGAACTTTCAGCTTCACCTTTTATCCTCTGGGGAGGAGAAAAAGGCTGGAGATTGAGTTAATAATCAACCATGCCTACATAATGGAAGTGGCATAACAATCCCTGAACTGTGAAGTTCAGAGAGTTTCTCTGATGTGTTGGTGAACACATCTATGTAGAGGGAAGGTGGCACACCCCAACTCAGTGAGACGGAAGATCCTGTACTCAGGAGCTCTTCATTTGTATCCTTTATCAATGATAAAGAGTGATATCATCCTATATCCTTAATCATTTCCCTGCATTCCATGAGCCATTCTAACAAGTTATTGGACTCAAGGAGGGGGCTATGGGAAACCCAATTTACAGTCAGTTAGTCAGAATTATAGGTGACCATCTGAGACCTGTGATTGGCGTATGCAGAAAGGACATCCTTGTGGGACTGAGCCCTTAATGTGTGGGTTCTGACAAGTAATTCCAAGTAGATAATGTCAGACCTGAATTAAATTATAGGACATCCAACTGGATGAGTGTGGAAAAAAATCTCACATATTTGGTGGACACAGTATTGTGAATAGAGCGGAGAGTTGAGGAGAAAAATTGAGTTTTTTCTTTCAGAGTTCTAATCTCCAAAGTAACTATATTTGGAGACAGGGTCTTTAGGAGATAAGATTAAATGAGGTCAAAAGGGTGGGACTCTAATCCAAGAAGACTACTAGCCTTTTAAGAAGAGGAAGAGAGTGATCTCCTTCTCTCCCTCCATGTGGACGCATGCCAAGAAAAGGCAGTATGAGCACACAGTGAGAAGGTGGCCCCCTACAAGTCAAACAAACAGGTTTCAAATGAAACTTACCTTGCCAGCACCTTGATCTTAGACTCCCCAGACTCCAAAACTGTGAGAAATAAATTCCTGTTGGTTAAGCCACCCCAGCTATGGTATTTGGTTAGGGCAGCCTAAATCAACTAAGACAGCAGTGGAGCACATTAGGCTCTGCATTGAGTTTGCATATGTTGAAACACAGGTTCCATCATATACTAGTTGTGTGACTTGGAGTTTCTTAGCCTTAGCCTTAAGAAGTCACAGGTTCTTCTTATGAATGGAGCTTGTATGAATACTTCCCTCAAATGACTACCTTGAATTTTAAAAGAGAATACACATATAAAGTACTTCAAGCCATGCCACAAATTCTTCAAAGACACACAGGGTAGGCTAGTATTTTAACAAGTCTGGGTAACTGTGTCAAGTAAGTGGTAGAAACAAGAAAGGCTGTGGGATTTTGGTGGAGAAAAAGGTTTATGGTTGGAAGACAAAGCATGACTAAGACATTTTTCATGTTCCCTCTAGCTGGAGTATACTTTACACAGGTTTCTTACTGACTATACTAACTTCTCTTTCCTTAGAGCATTTAGTTTAGAAAACCCTTAATTATGAATTCTTTCTCTGCTCCTCTTGGAATATATATCTCCTTAAAAGCTTCTTGCCAGATTTATGACCTAGGGAATGTCTTTCTCAAGGATGTGGGAGCCATTCCACTGAAATGTAATTATCAGAAAGGATAGCATCCTTATCTCCCAGTCTTTGTGAGAGGACAGAAGCCTATCTTAGGTGAGACTCCTGTTCCAAGTTATAAAACTAAAACTATTCCCTGCCACAAGGAAACAAGAAGGTTTACTTTCTCTTTGAGTAAGGACAATTAGCGGACACAGGTGGCCTATGTTCCCCACCTCAGATCTTAACAACTCTGCAGCTCTTTGTTTCAGTGCAGTTGAATTTAATTTCTCATATACAATAATCTCAAATAAAGTCTTCCTACTTATTAAGTTTTGGTACATTATTTTTTTTTACTTTGACAGGGAACATTCACAGATAATATATAATTTGAGATACTGTAAAGCGTAACTGAGATGTTGGTTTGGCAGTGTATATAGCCTAAAATAAAAAGTCACAAATACTTTATTAGTTAGCAGTAACTAGTTATGAGATGTCTCAATGCTTTACTAAGGAATATCATTGAGAAATTTTATTAAGTATTTCAAAGGTTATGTAGAGAGCACCAAGTATCTTTTGAGGTTTTACATTTCAAAACCCTGCACTAATATAGAAACTCTATAGCAATGAGGTCTTGTATATGTTTCTGGGAAACTGATCACACGGTTAATTCTTTGCACATGGGATGGTAGGGAGGGAGAGAGAGGAGTTCCTGGCTTATAATTAAAAAATACTCCCTGTAGGGGCACCTGGGTGGCTCAGTCGGTTAAGTGTCTGACTTCAGCTCAGGTCATGATCTCATGGTTCATGGGTTCAAGGCCCACATTGGGCTCTGTGCTGACAGCTAGCTCAGAGCCTGCTTTGGATTCTGTATCTCCCTCTCTCTCTGACCCTCCCCTGCTCACGCTGCCCCCCACCCCCAGAAATAAATAAAACACTAAAAAATTAAAAAAAATACTGCCTACAGTGGGACTGTTTTCTAAAGAACTCTTTGGGATGTAACATGGGCCAATGTGTAAAGCATATCTTTTCTACTATACAAATGTAAAGTTACATAAATCCTAACATCCAAATGACTCTTAAGCAGCTATTAAACACTGTTTTCAAACATGAAAGTAGAAAGTTTCATGAACCTACATAAAGAAACCAACAAGCTTCGATGGAATCTTGTGCTCAAAGTCTGGTTATGTTATTACACGATTAATCTTGATGTACTCTGAAGAATTTAACATGGTTTTAGTCAAGCAGAATGATTTACAAATGAAATCCAAAGGGTTATCCAAAATTACTGTCTAAATTAACTTTCTTATTACTAGTGGAAGGTTTTTATTTATATATTTTCTAGCCATATCCATCTTAATTACAATTTAGAATTTGTCAGTGCAAACTAATGGAATTTAATTTTCTTAGCCAGATTTTGAGTTACCTTTTACAGTATAAAGTATAGTCACTTAGGCACCCAGAAAATACAGGATATAGAAATCTTTTATCTCAATGAGGATGAAAAGAATGAACAAATATCATTTTTTTTCAATTCTGTTGTCAGAGGCTAATCGCTTGCCCCTCCATATACCTAACTGTGTACTTGGAAAGTATCAATGCACAAAGGAAAAGCAATGCAATCTGTCTCATCCAAATGCATCATATAAAATGACCAAGTTCTATTAAGTGCTAGAAATGTGTCTCAAAAGACTCTTCATGTCTGTATTTTGGGGTTGTTTGGAAGTTCAATCCTTTTAGTGAGAAGTATTGAAAGATAAATCTAGTACTCAGCCCTTAATTCACCACTTACAGATGAAGAGCATGTCTCCTGGTGTTGCTAGTTCCTAAAGAATGTCTCTGGCCTTCCTCATCAATGTACTAACTCTAATAAAAGGAAAGACATAGTTGCCCCCTCCTCAATTCTAAAAGGAATGAATATATCGTCGTTTGTAATGGATACAACTTGTTAAAAAGAATTCAGTATGGGGCCTCAAAAAGATAATATCTTCCATTCAATTTGAAAATTCCTTTTGGAGAATAATAAAAATGATAGATATGCTATTTCATTGTGACTAGTCAGCCATTCATATTAGGAAGAGTACAATTTCTAAAAATGGTTAAAGTCTGATGATATGTGCCAGAGAGAAAAGGGACCTTTGTTCATTTGTAATGAATATTCTCTTGTCCATTGTCTACATAACTCACAACAATTAAGATTTTCTTTGGCTCTCCTGGAGGATGGGAAGTTTGACCCAAAACATTCTCTATTGTGATACTACTAGAATTAATTAAGTGGCAGTACTTAAGATTGATTGGAGACAAGAAGACCAGTTGGGAGACTGGCTTGTCAATGTTCAAAGTAAAGAAATAGTGTAATGGTAGGAAGAATGGAAAGGAAATTCAATTTTAGAGCTTTTTACAAAGGAAGTATGGTTAGGTCATTGACGTTGAATTTGCAGGCTTCAATAATGTACATTCAGCTTCCAATTTGGAAGCACAAGTCTATTTCAAGTTCTGAACGTTCTATAGACTGAATTGTGCCTATCCAAAGTTCATATGTTAAAACTCTAACTGCCTCTGTGTGGACTTTATTTGGAGACAGGGCCTTTAGGAAATAATTACAGTTAAATATCATAAAGTTAGATAGGGCCCTGATCTACTAGGATTGGTGGTTTCATAAAAAGAAGACAGAGGGATCTCTCTTTCCCCATGTACATGCACCTAAGGCCAAGGGAAGATGGTAAGAAGGCCGTTGTCTATACGCTGGGAAGAATCCAGAACCAGAAACCAGTAACCAAATTATCCAGCACCTCAATCTTGGACTTCTAAACCTCTAGAAGCACAAGTTAATAAATAACTGTTGTTTAAGCTATTCAGTCTGTGGTATTTGTTATGGCAGCTAGAGCAGACTAATATGAGTAGAAAGCACAAATTTTTACAGAAATCTTGTCACAATAATTTTTATAGACAGGCTGAGTTCTTTCCAAACTGAAATATTTTTGCCTTCATGGAAGAACATTTATTACTACAGAAGTGCCTAACTTTAACAGACATAACTTTAAAGTGACTTCATTAAAGGGGTGATGGGTGTTAAAGAGGGCACTTGTAATGAGCAGTAGGTGTTATATGTAAGTGCTGAATCACTGAATTCTAGTCCTGAAACTAATATTATAACATACATTAACTTAAATAAAAACTTTAAGTTAAAAAAAATTAAAAGTAAAGTGCCTTCATGCTTTTCTAACTGGTTACATAGATCAAGTTCAGAAGATCTCTAAAACATTCAAATTGCCTGTAAACTGTTCTTTGTACATATAGTTTCCCAGGCAGATAGTTTGTGTTTTACTGCATACTAACAAAAGATTACAGATCCCAAATTTAATTCAGGGTAGCATAGACACTGTGTAGAGCTATCAGGAAGGTTCTATGAAGTCATGTTTGAGGCATTTATAGTCAGAAATAAGTGATTCAGTGAAAATATCATCTAAATTGAACATTTTAAATGAATATTTGATAGTACAAGCCTGTCAAAGAAGGCCTTTCAGGTGGTTGTTTTTACATGAAGTTACTACCCAGTTTCCTTTTCTAATATTATTCTCTATAGCATTTGCCATTATCTAATAGATGATACCATTTGCTTATGCATTTTTTTCATATTTTTCTCTACTCACTGATATTTAAGCACCATAGGGCAGAGTTTTTAATCTAGTGTGTTCACTCCCATTTCTATACTGCTGAAAATCGTACCTTTCCCTCTACTAGGTGTTTCACAAATATCTACTTAGTAAATGAATAATAAAATGTCAATATTTTAATATGTTTGTGTTTGGTCATAATACTATAGCTATATGCCTTAACTATTTCTATCACATTCTCTTTTCTATCTAAAAATGTATTTTCTGTGTGGACTTTGACAATTTATAGTAGTCTAATAAATGAGTCAATTTAAGCAGAGGTGACTGGCCTGCATTAGAATGTAAGTCAAAACTAGAATTCATTATTTTAAATTGCAAATAAAAGCTTGGTTCTATTTGTCTTAAATAGAGTTGAAGTCATATGCCTTTCTTATATGTCGTTCTTTCATTTCATCACACAAAAATGAGGATATGTGATGCTTAATGAGAACATTTTATTGACTTCACATCTCAGGAAGAAATAAAAGTCAATGTAACTTGGTTATCTGCAATAAGAGATGTTACACATGGGGAAGTTAAATCAAAAGTTTGGATGATTTCCAAAACACATCTCTTTTAGCTTCGGAAATTTTCCTTGGTATCTTCATTTGAGTATCAGTGTTTCTGCTGTTCTTGAAGTTCCAACCACTTGAATTAAGATATCATATTGTCCTGGTCAGCTTTGGTGGCTGTAACAAAGTCCCACAGACTGGGTGGCTTATAAACAACAGAACTTTACTTCTCAAGGTTCTGGAGGTTAGAAGTCTAAGATTAGAGTGCCAACATGGCTGAGTGCTGGGGAGAGCCCTCTTCCAGGATGCAGACTGCTGTCTTCTTGGAGTATCCTCACATGGTGAAAAGAGAGGAAATAAGATCTCTTGTGACTCTTGTACAGGCACTGATCCCATTCATGGATGCTCCACCTTCATGACCTCATCTAATCCTAAGTGACTCTTAAAGGCTTCACTTCCTACGACCATCACTTTGGGGACAGGGTTTCAATATATGCATTTTGGGGAAACATAAATGTTTAGTCCGTAACATATATTTTATAATTCTAGCTACCTGGATTTCCCTTCACAGATAAAATAGATTTTACTCTTTCTATCCACTTCATGAAGAGTAGTGTTCTTTTTTGTTCCTTAAGGTGTTTCCATATTGAAAAAAGAAAAATCCAACTGTTGACTTCTGCCAAACGTTTTAGCAGATTTTATAGGAATGTCAAGGTGAATTAAAAGCAAAATTCTGTGGATATTATAATCCAAATAATATACTTATTCTCAGAGGGGAAAACAATGACCTTCCCATAAGTTTTGTCATCTTTTTCATCTATGGCTTGATAAGATAACTTAGTAAAAAAGGAAAAGTATGACAGCTGCAAGGCATAGTCTAAGAAAAAAATAACCTAAAATATAAAATAGAAGAAAATGTGAAGGTGTGGGTTTATGTGTAGAGGAGAAAGAAACAGTGACTGTGATAAGCTTAAGCTTATTTAATCAAGTACATGAAAGATATAAATATACTGTATCTCAGAAGAGATTCATGTACTTTGTAGTAGAATGCTCTTTGAATAATATGATCTTTGACCATCAAAGTTTGCTGATGAATACCTCTAGGGAAGAAAGGGGAGAAAGCTAACTACAGGACTTAAACAGTACCTGTTGTCAGCTAAACAAATGAGTTGTTCTGATACTGCATGAGCTCAGGAAGGTATGGAGAACACAACCTTTATTTAGGACACTATCTTCAGAGGGGAGAGGGTAGAATAGAAATAACCAGTATTCAAATTGTTAACCAAATTCTTCAGATTTTAACAAAGCAGTATGCGCATTTATTTGTGACTTTTTAGCTATAAAAAATCATGTGACAGGATAATTAGTAGGCATGGTGGCTGGTGCATAAATATTAATAAAGGTCAAAGTTTGTAAGTTGTGATCAATTACAAATGGCCCCAATTCTTGCAGTTCCACTCCCTGAATCTGGACTGACCTTGTGCCTTGCTTTAGCAATGCAGCAGAAGCAATGTTATACAAACTCTAAGTCTGGGCATCAAGAGGCTTTGCACAGTCTCTCACTCACAGAATTCGGTGTCAGGCTGGTTTTCCGGGGGATGAGACCCATGTGGAACATAGACAAGCTGTCTCAGTGAGCCATCTGAGATCAAGCTGTTCCAAATGAGTTCTCTGAGTCCCTAGTCAGTCTGGCATGTGATCATCAAGATATGAACTAGACCGGCTGAGATCACCCCAGATTAGAAAAACCATCCAGCTTAGCCTAGTCCAAATTGCACAACTAGAGGACTGTGCTATGTTTTAGAGTAGTTTGTATCACAGCAAAAACTTACTGATACACAAAGTAGGTTGAAGCACCTAAGAAAAGAGTAAAACAAAATTTTAATCCAACATAATTAGATAAAGAGGGTATCTTTCTCTGTGTAGAGATGAACAATTAACTCTGAAATGATAAACAAAAAAATAGGTGATGATAACTATATAAGGCTAGGAAGCATCAGGAGTAGTTAGGTCTGAATGTAGTGTTTCTTTCCTTTGCTTTTTATTATGATGGTTTCTTTTTAGAGAAGCAAGAAATAACCTTGCTTTTTAAAAAAAATTTTTTTAATGTTTTATTTATTTCTAGGAGAGAGAGAGAGAGAGACAGCGTGAGCAGGGGAGAGTCAGAGAGAGAGGGAGTCACAGACTCTGAAACAGGCTCCAGGCTCTGAGCTGGCAGTCAGCACAGAGCCCGACGCGGGGCTCGAACCCACGAACCGGGAGATCATGACCTAAGCGAAAGTCGGACGCTTAACCGACTAAGCCACCCAGGCGCCCCGAAATAACCTTGCTTTAATTACCATCAGAATTAATGTGTGAATGTGTCTGAAGTCAACATTTTAAAAGTTGGAATGCAACTAATGAAAATTCTCTTCTTCCTATATTACTCTAATATCTGTGTAATATTTCTGTTCCTTACACTCAGGAACAAATTGAATTGGGATACCAAGACAAAACTATACCTGGCTTTTCATTTTGGCTTTTCCTGACTGATGAATAGAGGGTTATGAAGTCAGAAATATAAGGCCATTTCCTTCTAAGATTTCATTAAAGATAAGATATTAGGGAGATTGAAGGCTATTTTGCTGGCTTACCACGTCATCTACTTTCAACCATCAGAAATGAAGGACAATAAAATAATGCAAAAGGACTCAGGCCTTATCAACCACAGAGTCATTTAGAATTTTTGTGATTGCTCTTTGAGTCTAAATGATTATTGCTAAACTTTGTCAAACTGGGAAGATTAAAAGATCCATTGGGGTTGTATAAGTGCAATACCATAAATACTCAAGCAAGGAGAAACTGCATAAGCAAGTTAAGCTGAGAGGAGAAAGATGAGGAAGCTCAGAATCCAGAAATGATTAAGAACCACATAGCATTTTTTTCCCTATTTCAAGATCTGTTAAGAGTTAAAAACAAGATTAGTTGTGGGTAGAGGAATATTTCTCATTTGTCATTTGAATTGGAAAAGAAGTTACTTCCCAATGCAAAGAGGATTCTTTTCTTCATAGCGACCAAATTCCTCCAATAAAAGTAGGAATCCTAATGTCCAGTGCATACTGAGGGGGAAAATACATGCTTTTTGGGTATTTTCCCCCTGAGTTCCCACAAAAATAAAAGCCAGAAGAACAAAAATGGGGTGTAAACTCTTTAACGGTATAGAAAAAGTATGCAGTCAGCAAAATCAAGAGATTTCCAAAGAGGTTTCTAGTAAAATACAGGAAGTGAATGAAAGAGGGTTAATGAGTGAAAGAAGCAGAAAAAGGCACAGCTGAGAATATGCTGCAGAGAGACACAGGAGATGAAAAGTCAGTGAGAGCCAATCTGGAGATGATCTAGAAGGAGACTGGCAGAAAATAAACATAAAAGTCATACCATTTGGCATTCCCCTACTCTGTGACATTGTGGAGGCCTCTAAGAAGGTTCCCTGAGATCCTCAGCTCCTGCCATTCATGACCTTGTGGAATTTCTTCCCAGTGGGTGTGGGTCAAGCTAACAGCAGCCATGATCCCTTCCAAGGTTAGATTATAAGAAGTCTGTGGCTTCATTGCTAAATGAGCTCTCTCCCATTCTTGCTTGTGCTCTCTCTGCTTCTCTCAGATCACCTGCCCTAGGGAGGAAGTGAACTGTTAACATTCCTGAGGCAGCCCTCTGCCTACATGTGAGAGAACACAATCTGTGCATAGCCACATGATAAAGTTTTAAGTGAACTTAAAAGTGGATTTCTGGGGCACCTAGATGGCTCAGGCCGTTAAAGGTCTGACTTTGTCTCGGGTTATGATCTCATGCTTCATAGGTTCGAGCTCTGAATCAGGCTCTCCACAGACAGAGTGGAGCCTGCTTGGGATTCTCTCTTTCTCCCTCTCTCCTCTCTCCTTTTTTTTCTCTCTCTCCCTCCAAAATAAATAAGCATTTATTAAAAAGTGGATTCCCACTCTTCTTCAGTCAAAGTTTCAAATGAGATTGCAGACTTGGTCAACTTTATGAGAGACCTCTAGCCAAAGGCATGAAGGTGAGCTTTATATCGATTCACCTAACCCACAAAGACTGTGAGAGAATAAATTCTTATTATTTTAAGCTGCTAACTATGGGGATAACTTATTATACAGGTATAGATTATTAATATAGCCACCTAAAATATAGAACAAAACAGATTTTTACCCCAAGGCAAAGACAAACTAACAAATGAAAATCCAGACCATTGTCTTGAAAGCAAAGAAATGGTCTAAAGAAAAGTGAAGCTCTTACTATGGATGTATTCTTCATTCTGGCATTAGGATATCTGCTCCATGTCTTCCATCTGCAAAGAAAAGTCTGCTACTTACACACTTTGTCCAGTCTCAACCTAAGGAGGATCTCCTTGTCTCATTCTAGAATAGCCAGTGCATTCTGGTGCTCAAGAATCGAAAGCCCAGTTAGGAGATCTCAAGGTGGGGGAAAGGGAAAGGGAGGTTTTACAGAACTGAAAGTATAATTAAAAGTGAGAATTTAAAGTGATGAACTAAAAAAGGCAAGGAAAGCAATGGAGGGAAAAAATAAAAATGTTGAAGAATTCCTAGAAAGATGAAACTCTGGAAGTTCAGTTCAAACATGAAACAAAATAATATGCTCCAGCTCTCAGCAATTGATAAGATGGAAAGGAATTCATTTGATCTTCATCCTGGGAAAATTCCCCCTTGAACAATCCACGTCATGCAATATTGGACTCACAAGAAGAGAAATGGCATGTTAACACATAACTGAGACTGGCATCTAATGATATTTATGCAGTAATGGTAATCTAAATGTTCTTTATTGCTTTTCGACTTGAGACTTCTCATAGATAAAGTATGGAAGATTTGGTTGTGGCTGCCAAACAGAATGTTAAGGTTAACATGCCTGGAAATACTATGAAATGAGGAGCTGTGCAAAATAAAGGGAAACTAGAGGAATATGATGTCTTCATTTTACTAATGTGGACACTCAAAAAATACTATCATAAATAAAATGAGATATAGAGATGTACATACACTACTTAAAGCAAAACAAATAACTAAAGTGTATGTGTATATATGTATGTGTGTGCATATATATATATATATATGCGTGTGTATATTTATATAAATATAAATCTATCAATCTAGCAACCTATCTATCTATCTATCTATTTCAGAGAAGAAGAAAAGGAAAAGAAAGGGATTAAACCCAGGAGTCAATCTTCAATTTTCCTACTGGAAATTGTACAAATATTGTATAAGAAGGATAAATAAACAAACAGAAGAATATTATTTAGAGATGTAAAGCTAATTACTGTAAGAATTATGAAAAGATATCATCTCTGAGAAATAAGACTGGAAGTGGAGATGCGATGGTTGGGGGATTGTTGCTCTTTATACATACTATCTTCCAAATTATATTGATTTGTTTTCATGTGCTTATATTACCTTAATGAAAATAATTTACCAATTATCTCCACTTGTTTTGGATACATACAACAATGCATAAAAGTGAATTTTGCCAGCATCCTACTATTAGCCTCCAAAATAGTGTAAAAGAGCAGGTTATAATTAATGCTATTATTTGCAATTTGAGGTACCACCCATTTAAATACGTTGTAGTTTCAAATAACCCACACCACAGGAATAAATTCCTTTGACATTTCCTAGGCTTTGTCGAGATTTGTCAGTCATCAGGAATTCACTCCACTCCCCAAACTTCATTTAAGTCTTTGTGTCCAATTATTGTTATGCCAGCACGCTCTAATCTCTTCTTTTACTTATCTAGTTCTTTGTATTTGGTTCTCATTTTAAATTGTCTATGAAAATATCACAGTTTTATAAGCTTAAACTAGGCAATGACTATCTTTTCAATACACCAAACAGATGGTCCCTGACTTACGATTTTTTGACCTTATGATGTAAAAGCGACATGCATTCAGTAGAAACGGTAGTGATATGTTGTAGTATACTGTCTCATGATGCTGTTCCAATCAGCCATGTGATCATGAGGGTTATCAGTCCACACATTCTGTACCCATACGACCATTCTGCTTTGCATTTTCAGTACAGTATTCAATAAATTACATGCAAAATTAATACTTTATTATAAAGTAGGCTTTGTGCTAGATGAGTCTGACCAACCCTAGGCTAATGTAAGTGTCCTGAGCATGTTAAAGTAGGCTAGACTAAGCTATCATGTTTGGTAGGTTAGGTCTATTAAATGTCTTTTCGATTAAGGATGTTTTCAACTTATGATGGGTTTGTCAGTGCATCCTGACAGTCCTACCTGGAAACCAGATTAGCACAGCTTCAGAACTTTACAATTCAATTCAATTTTTCTTAATTTTTAATACATTTATTTATTTTTTGAGAGATAGAGTGAGACAGAGCATGAGTAGGGAAGGTCAGAGAGAGAAGGAGACACAGAATCCGAAGCAGGCTCCAGGCTCTGAGCAAACATTCAGCACAGAGCCTGACACAGGGCTCAAACCCACCAACTGCGAGATCATGACCAGAGCCGAAGTCGGAGGCTTAACTGACTGAGCCACTCGGGCTCCCCTAGAGTCAATTCTAATAAGAGCACAGGTATAGTTGTAGGGCAGGAAAGAAGGAATTAATAGGAACAGTGCTGCTGGGGAAAGGACAAGGTATGCAAAGGCTGAAAGTGGGAAGTTGCATTTTGTGTTTAGAGAAGTTGAATTTTGCATTAGTTTAGGATTGTTAGCTTATCAATTACAAATTTCAGACTAGGTGCTCTATACATGTTCCCCCTCCCCTTTTCGAATAAAGTTCCCCAAAAATATACAATGGAAAGCCACAGTGACAAGAGTCTATGAGACAATGAGACAAGTAAATAAAAAATGGACGTTAGTCATAAATGTAATTAAACCTGAATCTGAAATAACAATGAAAATTCTTAGTTTGGACAGTGGAAAGCCATCAGTTCATAACAGAACAAGTGGGTTATCTGGCTGCTTTGTGATGGCTTGTTTTCCATCATGTTATGATGGGCTGTCATGTTGACTCTGTATAGAATTATTACTAATGGCCAGTTAATGCTGCACATGAAAAAGTTGGATTCAGGAATGTCACTATAAAGTTTGAAAGAATCTTGATGAGTTCTTTTCATTTCTGAAATATGGGCATTAGAACCAGAGAGCTTTCCTTTAATGGAATATAGACATTTTCAATTTTCTTCTGGAAGAAACTGATAGTCCTTTTGGATCCATGAGCACAAGTACCTACACTATTCTCTAGCTGTGCATGCAAGCTTTTGATACACATTCAGGGATAGCTGCTGTAGAAATAAACTTGGAGGCATAGAAAATAGGAAAATAAATTCCCCTCAAGCGTTCCAGGGCCAAAGTTTTACTGCTGAATTCTAAAAGCTGGAGCTATATTTAGTGCAGATCTCATAATAGCTAGGATAACATGGTAGAACAGATACAGACTCCTCATGTGGTTAGCCTGCCAGGCTTCAGAGACTTGGTAGGAGAATATATTTGTTACCCAGATAGTGTTGGCCAAATTCAGGCTCATTTCTCTTACTTGAAATTCAGGTCATCACGTGTGATTTTGCAGTGCCTAAAATAGGGGCTAGCATTTGGAAGGAAGAAAGAAGAAAAAAGACAGGGTTGGAGGGGGGAAGAGTGGTGGTGGCTGAGTGGGGACAAGGGTGTTAAGCAAGGATATATGTGCCAGATGCTACACTAAGACCTGGCTTATGCAAGTTTAAGGTTGATAGTTCCAAAGATTCTGTCAAGATAAACATGATTTTAAAGTTTTATTATTAGTAGCCCATATTTTATTCCAACACTGATACTTGGACATGTCATGGACACTACGGGGGCTTCCTCAACCCAATGTTTATTCCATGTAAAGGCAAAGATGATTCAGCTTCTCTTTTCTCTCTTAGGGGAGTCTCCAGATCCTGCCTGACTGGGGAAATCCTCAAAGAGGACAAAATGGGCCGGGGCTATCATCTACCTTATCAAATCTATAGACTGGATGACAACATCTATTTTAGGAAAGGAATGTGAGTAATTCCCAAATGAGGGTGGTGTCTAGAGCATTGCCAACACTCAGGACATGTGAAATAATATAAGCGTGTTGTTTCAATATGCTTGTTATTAAAAAGGAACTAAAATAACTTCCCTCCTTTAAATTTGTTTCTGAGTTTCAGTTGTGTTGGTGATGCTGTTAATAATAGACTTTGCATCTGTGATGTACAAAAGCTTTGCTAGTGCTGACTTACGGTACTTTATAATATATGCATGGATTCACTAATAATCTAAATGTCTGAGAAATGGTTCTGGTTGTAAACCCTAAATCACTAGGTACCTCACCTTCACTCTTAAGAATACCATACTTCAAAAAGTGCATTTTAGGGGTACCTGGGTGGCTTAGTTAAGTGTCCAACTCTTGATTTCAGCTCAGCTCATGACCTCACAGTTTGTGAGTGTGAGCCCCACATCAGGCTCTGTGCTGACAGTGCAGAGCCTGCTTGTGATTCTCTCTCTCCCTCTCTCTGCCCCTCCTTTGCTTGCTCTCTCTCTCTCAAAACAAATAAACTAAAAAAATTAAATAAAAAGTGCATTTTATATGTTAGGTACACAAAAGATATTTGCTAATTTGTGATTTTAATTAAAAGCATCGTGGACTTAACAGGGAACATACATACATACCATGGACAAGAAATATATATGCATACATAAGCATACACTGCCATGTTTTATTTTGTTTAATTATCATTTAGAATGCTTACTGGAGAAACTGTTGGTTAATACTGGTGTTATCTGTTTGCTAGAGATCTTCTATAAAGAGGATAGCAGTGGTGAGAATACAGTACAATCTGTTTAGTAGGTGCTGTATAAAGACAGATAAATTATCTAACCCTTCTTTTGAGGTTCTGGCCTAATGATGCTAATATATTTTTTACTGTTGGATAAACTTTCAGTGATGCCAACAGATAAAAAAATCTAATATTGGTTCTAGAAATTATTGTAGAGATTTAAATTTAACCTTGACATTAGCTTATTGAACAAAGCTCATTGTTTTGTATATACCATTAAAGAAAAAAAGCAAGCACTATTAACACACATACACATATAATTATCTTTGTTTTTTTTATGCTTAGATGATTTGTTCTCTCCTTCCCCTCAATGAAAATTATTGCTACATATAAAAGAGGAATAAACCGACAGAATACAACATACCCATGTATATGAAAATCAGTTCACATAATAAAATGGCACAAATTCTTTGCAATACTGACTAAAACTAAGACAAGAAAATAAAGGTATATTCTTGCTACTTCGACATAAGTAAGTATTTAATAGAAATATATTCCTGTGTCCTACCACAGAGACTAAAAATATTAGAGAGGTGACAATATCACCAGTTCTTTCAGAGAAAATACCCACTAAAATTACTGCCACATCTGAAGTCTTAGATACAAAGTCTTGTCATTCTATTTCCCCAGTGCTAATAAAGATTATATCAAAAGAGATTATATCAAAAATCCCACACCTAGTTTAGCCTAATTCACAGCTGGAAGTGCTTGATGTCTTTCATATCCCAGTTGAAAAAGGAGTATATCATGAGTTTTTAAGCTCCTTAATCAAAACATGTTATCAAGGACAGCCACAGAAATCATATTTGCAAGATTCAGTATCATACTCTGAATTAGTTTCTGTTTGGGAATGGCTGGGAAACAGGCATTGGAAATTTCTGGACTGCTCAGTCAACAGTAGTTTGAGGTCCCCATTATTGCTGTTGTTGAGACAAACGGTGCAGGGTATGGAGATTAGAGGATACAGTTTTTCACTGCGGACTGTACAGCTCTCATGGCCCTGTCTCGCTAGCTGCCAGTGACAAGTCTTCCCCTGCCTCTCTCCATTCCGCACACATGCTCTAGGGGATGGGATGGCCTCCCTATGGAGAACACCTCACTCGAGAGACTTCTGCTCTATACACGCCTCACAGTTGATACTTTTATTCAGAAACATCAATTCAGACATATTTCTTTTTTTCTGTCTTTTTTTTTTTAATCAGAGCTATTTCTTCAAGGGCAGAGAAAAATACCTTTATAGGTAAAAAAGATGCTTCAACTTGTACTTTGTACCTAAAGAATATTTTCCACGCAAAACTCCCATGAGTGTAATGGTCACGTGTATGAGATGCTATATTTATTTACATTTTAGGATGAACCACAGAAGTTTTGATTGTTTTATAACAAAAAATTGTCAAGTAGCAGTCATTTTATACAGTTCATATAGTATACTGACTCATTGAATCCTCACAATAAGTTTGTGAAGCCATAATCCCCATTTTGTAGATGGGAAACACGTATTAAGAGGCTAAATAACTTGCCTAGGGTCCCCTAGTCAGCATGGGACCAAAGTTAAGTCTACAATTTAGGTAGAGGAGTGAGCAGACGTGAACAAGACAGAGGCCTAAAGATGGACTCAGCATTCCTGCTTCCAGAGCTGATACCCTTGACCACTATGCAATACTGCCCCCTACAGCCAACGCTGGTGTTGCCTCTTCAGACTGTCACTTTCCAGTATGCAGAATCAGACTGGGAGAGACTGGGCAGAGCATGAAAGAGAGAGGTAAGAAGATAAAGAAAGAAGAGGACTTTCCATGCCAAGGTGTAGGGAAGCTGACAATACTGAGTCCATCTTTAGGCCTCTGTCTTGTTCACGTCTGCTCACTCACTCCTCTGAAGCTGCATGATCCAGGACCCCCCTGGAAATTAATCTGCACACCTTACAAATGCCTGCCAGGGCCAGAATAGGGGACGTCTCCATAAATTTGCTAGAAATAACATGATCTCTCCTCTTCTTGACACACAGGTGGTGCCACAAGATCCAATTAGATGCTAGGTGTCAATTAGGTCCATGCAAGTCCCTTGAGGTACATGCAAACCCTTCGATCTCACTACAAGGCCTCCTACATGTCCTCACACTGTATAATTGGTACACTAATGTCCAGATTTTGTGGGGAATAGCTGTTCTTCCAACGGATCCTCCCTATCAGTAAGTTACCCTGAAAATGACTCTGTGTAAACTGTATGGAGTGGTCTGCTTTGTTTTTCAGTCTCAGAATGTCAAAATGCCTTCTCAGTTTGGGAGATATTTAACTGTCACTCTCCCACCTTATAACAGGACACAAAGGTGTGAAATGGCATGCCTCTAGAGGTCCCTGTGAATACTTAATCAGAAGGTGGGGTGAGGGAAGGTAGGGAGGAGAGTGGAGATAATCCCTCTAGAAAGGCAGACAGGAGGTTGTTGTGAAGGTTGGATCCCGACGATCATCCCAAGGAAGCTGACTTTTATCCTAAATATCTGGTTGTATTCAAGAAGGGAATGTCATGACTGTATTTCAATTTTCAAAACAGCAAACTGACTCTTGTGTGGAGATGGCATTGAGCTGGCTAAGAATATGAGAAAAAGGGGCCCAGGGGCACCTGGGTGGCTCATTCAGTTAATTGTTCAACTCTTGATTTTGGCTCAGGTCATCATCTCACTTTTTGTGAGACTGAGCCCCTGCATCAGGCTCTGCACTGACAGTGTGGAGCCTGCCTGGGATTCTCTCTCTGGCCCCTCCCCACTCTCTCTCGAAATAAACAATCTTTTAAAGAAAAGAATGTAAGAAGACAAAAAGTAATAAGATTTTGAACACAAGCCATACTTAAAAGCAAATGCCCAGATCACCTTAAAATACTCTGGAAGGAAAGTGGCTGCATGGTCTTGGGTAAGTTATGTAGTTTCTAAATTTTCTCACATGTAGAATAACAATAATAATACCAAGACATCTTTTTTTCATACACATATATACCCTAGAGTTTGCTTACATTTCTGATTTAATTAACAAGGCTCTTGTTAGTCTGGTGTCCATAGGACCACGCATGGCAAATACGAACAATTTCCTCCCATGTGGACCTTGGATGATCCCACTCCTGCACAACCTTTGGGCCAGAGCCTGCTCCCTTGGACCTGACCAGGCCCCTGGGGGTGCAGTGACACCTCACTGTGACTCCACGTGAGGTTGGGGGCAGCATTAAGAAAGGACCTGGGTTTGCTTTCATAGGTGGCATGAGCCAGACCTCCTTACTGATGAGACTGGGGCCTGGTGCACCCAAGTGTTTCTCACCCCAGGACACCTCTGCCAGCGTGTGGGACTCCCAAGATCTTGAGAGATGGGATTCTCTCTGGCAAGACTGGTCTTGGCAGCAGTGCCTGGGGCTGATTCCACCATCTTCTGAGCTGCCAGGATGCTTAGCCCATCCTGGCTCATCCTTTCCCTGCACTTAACTGCCTCCACACACCTGAAGCCACACTGCATACCCAGAGCTCTCTAAATACACTTTCTTGGGCTTTCCCCCACTGCACCCACCTACACCAGGTCTTGGCCCTAGCCCAAGATGTCCCTCATTTAAAAGAAAGAAGAAAGTGGGGTGCCTGGATGGCTCAGTCCATTGAGCATCCGACTTCAGCTCAGGTCATGATCTCATGGTTTAAGCGTTGGAGCCCCGCGTCGGGCTCTGTGCTGACAGCTAGCTCAGGGCCTGGAGCCTGTTTTGGATTCTATGTCTCCCTCTCTCTCTGACCCTCCCCTGCTCATGCCGTCTCTCTCCCTCTCTCAGAAATAAATAAAATATTTTAAAAAAGAAGAAAGAGGGGCGCCTGGGTGGCTTAGTCGGTTAAGTGTCCAATTTTCGCTTAGGTCATTATCTCGCGGTTCATGGGTTCGAGCCCCGCGTCGGGCTCTGTGCTGACTGCCAGCTCGGAGCCTGGAGCCTGTTTCAGAGTCTGTATCTCCCTCTCTCTCTGACCCTCCCCTGCTCATGCCGTCTCTCTCCCTCTCTCAGAAATAAATAAAATATTTTAAAAAAGAAGAAAGAAAGAAAAGATAAATCTTGGTGTCACCTTTGTTCTAGTTTCCTAAAACACCAGCTAGTTGCCACTAGCACTATCCACATAGGGTATGATATTGCTGGATCTAAAAATAAGTCTGAATTTTAACATGCCAATATTCTCTTATAATCAATGCCTATATCAGTATAATCTATACATGTCTATTCAAAATGGATTGCCATTTAATACCCACACGCTTCCCTAGCATAAGCATCCCCTCTCCTGTTTTTTTCCGATAGCACTTAACATCCCATGTATGATATTTGTTCTAATGTTTATGCCCATCTTTAACTAAAATTTAAATTTATGGGGCATGTGGGTGGCTCAGTCAGTTAAGCATCCAACTTACGCTGAGGTCATGATCTCACATCCTGTGAGTTCAAGCCCAGCATTGGGCTCTGTGCTGACAGCTCAGAGGCTAGAGCCTGCTAGGGATTCTGCGTCTCCCTCTCTCTCTCTGCCCCTCCCCCCACTTGCTCTGTCTCTCTCTCAAAAATAAATAAAAGCATTTAAAAAATTTTAAAAAGTAAAATGTAAGCTTTGCGCATAAATGTTTAATTTTGCTCAGTGCTATATTTCCAGTGACCAGAACATTGCCTGGTATATAGTAAGGCTCGGCAAACACGTGTTAAGTGAATGGATGGATGGATGGACGGATGGATGGATGGATGGATGAATGGACAGATGGGTGGGTGGATGAGTAAATGGATAGATGGATTTATTTATCTAGAACTAGCTATGCCTGAAGATATCTCAAAACCAAGGTTGAATCTACCATATGGACACCTTTTTATCCAGTAAAATCTCCATGTCCTAAAGAAAATGCACCAAGCAGAAGAATTTTCTTAAGACAAACTCTTGAAAATGTATATGCCCTGGCACTTTCGCTTACCAGCAATGATGGAGAAAAGCACCTATGTAGCAGTTGTTTCCCTACATTTAAAATTACAATGCCTTATACCTCTCTTACTTGGCACCATTCATTTCAGGAGGATGCTCCTTTGTATAAATTTTAAAATCTACACTGGAGTGTTTTACTTTCCAATATGCACTAAAATTTGCTATAAAAATGTATATTAATTTAAGTGAATTCAGCAGAATGACTGGACTAGCAAAAATAAAATTAATTATTCATGTCACCAGTATTTTAAAATGCAGAGTGGTTATCAGGAAGACATATAATTATAAGTAATGCAATTATTTTTTTATAATGAAGATAAAACTGAGGTTAATTAATATTTTTAATAAAAAATAAAATTTTTTCTTTGAAGTTACAAAATGTATTTTGTTAGTTTTAAATATTTTTCATGGAAATGTGTGTGTACTCTGCTTACGTTTTTCAAACAAATAGTATTAATTTTTTATGAGCATCTCCACTTCTGCCAGGAAGCAACAGCAGTGTCCAATATATTCAAATACTTTTTTCTTGCTTGAAAACTAATTGGGTTTCTTTTCAGAACATTCCATAGGAATCAAACGCTGTCAAATCAGTAGGACACTGTGTATGTCAAATATACATGTTTCTGACAACCTATCAATGCTTTTAAATCCTTAACAGTTCCTTTTCTTGAGTGGGTTTGTTATATCCACTCTGTAAAAGCCTAACTGGAACCACAGAATTGCTCCAATATATTTCACTCATATTTACTGATTCTGCTCTACTCTACAATTTCTTACTAGGAGTTTCAAGCTATAGTCCCTCCAGTCAAAAATCAGAATCTTTCAAAGCCTCGTTTTCTTTCCTTTCTCAAGGTTTTTGAAATAAGATAAAAAGAAGATGAAAAAGGCCATGGACTCTCAAAACCAGGTAAGGAGAGCAGAGTCAGTTGCTCCACTGAATGTCAAGGACAAGGCTTTGCTATTTACTATTCTTATGAAGTGTGATTTTTTGCCAAGATAGATTTTATATATACTGTAAAAGTTCAATATAGAGACCAAAATGGAATGCTTCCGAAACTCAAAAAAGGATACCATTAATAATTATATGAGTATACCAGATGTGCACAGGAACTAAATAGGCCAGCCGAGAGGTATGGCCACCCTGTTCAGGGTGAAATCTATGCTTTGTTAAATAATCATCAGAAGATGTAATTAAGAGCATCTTCACCAGTATCACTGTAGAGCTGAATACAATTCAAGAGATTCTTAGTTAACCCACTTAGAGAGGTAGTAAAGCCAAAGTGTAGCCATGGTAACCAAGCTGCCCAAGCTACACAACAAGGTAGGCGGTGTGTCAAAGGGGAATCCAGTTCTCATGATTTACTGTGTTCTTTCCCTTCTCTTATATTCCCTCTAAGTAAAAGACATTTCTATGGATCCATATTCACTACAGTATGTATACAGCTTGTAAAATAGTCTTGAAGAAAAGAACCAAAAGACTGCAAAAAGTGATTCAAAGACTAGAACAGAATAAATGTCACAATTTTGATCACAAAATAAATAGCACAGTTTCACTTTCTTTTCATTACAGACTACATCCAAAGGGAATGAATATTGCCCTTTGCATGCTGGCTTACTTTTCCTCATTTACATAAAGCTACATATACGTCTTGAGACATTGCCAGATTATTCAGAAGAGGAAACACTTAGAAGCCAAAAATCTTGCATGACACTCCTGGTCCTAATCCCAAGAAGCTCCGAGAATCGCAAGAAATCTTACTAGCCATTATTTGCAAATATGTGTTTTCTGAGAGTAGCCTTATAGAAAGCGTCTCTTTTGGGGCGCCTGGGTGGCTCAGTCGGTTAAGCGTCCGGCTTTCGCTTAGGTCATGATCTCGCGGTTCGTGGGTTCGAGCCCCGCGTCGGGCTCTGTGCTGACTGCCAGCTCGGAGCCTGGAGCCTGTTTCAGTCTGTGACTCCCTCTCTCTCTGACCCTCCCCTGCTTACACTGTCTCTCTCTCTCTCTCTCTCCTAGAAATAAATNCTTCACTTGTTTTTTTTTAAAAAGCCACTTAATCCAAAGGTTGGTAAATGTCCTCATTATTTCATGATATGAATCATGTTTTTCTAAAGTAAACATCAGTTTCAAGTTTGATCATCAGAGGAAAAACTTTTTTAAAAAGCGTATTTACTTCTAAGTAGGAAAGTAAACAGGATCCTATTGGGTGACATTTTGATGAGGACTATTTTATAAAAATTCTCTGACTCTGTAAAAAGCGAAAATACATTTCTTCCCTACTACTTGCCCTGCAGGATGGATGAACAAACCTCATCTCATCTATTTGAAGTGAATCCAATTTAATTTTTCTCGACCAAAAATCTGTTTCCATAGTTCTAAAACATACAATCACCCCAAGGTACACTGCCATTGTAGCTTAAGTGGCTCAGTGTTATCACTGAGGAAAATATACTTTGACTGAGGAAACAGTCCAGTATGGCTTTTGAAAAATAAAATAACCCTTCTTGGTACACAATTTAGGAAGATGGTTGATAAAAGCAGGCAGATATGGCCACTATGGGCAGGATTTAAAGGAAGATGCTTCATCCAATTTACAAAAATGGGTGAAAGGTTATATAGTCCAGGATTCAGCATTATAAATTGCTCTTTTATTATTTAAACTTCTAGGATTTTGACAATTCTAGTGGATAGTTTAAATTCTACATATAACAGTGGTCTCTTCTTAATTGAAAGGCAATTGAAAAATCAATTATGAGGTAAAGAAAATGTGCAACAAATTACTGTTACTTAAGGATACGTAATTTGCATTTGTCCTTAGTAGTTTTTTCCCCCACATGCACACCTGATTACCTGAAATCAGATAGATATCATTATAAAAGATAATTTCAAAACTTACTGGTCCAACCTGAAAACACTATTCCACAAGTGAGTATTTGTAGCACATTAATCTGAACTATTTAATTGCTGTTATTGGTCTGCTAAAAATCTAAAGATTTAAAATATCTATTTTTAATGAACCTAGTAATCTTTTATTTAAGTCAATACCTCCTCAAATGAACCAAATAATCACTAATTGATTAGATCATTTACTTCTATAAACCACTGCCGTCTTTAAACAAATAATAGTTTATAATAAAAGAGAAACATTTCACTGGAAATTAATGGGTAGCTAAGTGTTTTCCTTTTACACTAATTACTACTATAAAATGGAAACTTTTTATTTCCTTATTTCTAGGTATTTAGAAATTGTACTTGCAAATGCAATAGCCATTTTGTATGTTTTAAAACAGAATTTCTTAATAAAAACCAGTCACTAATTCATAAAATACATTTTAGAAAAGGCTGGTAAGTCTTTCTTTATTTTGGGATACATCTGGTTTACCTAGGAGCTCAGGCAACAGTCATTTCTTTAATAACGAAATAAGGCTACTAACAAAAAAATCTCTGATACTTTCAAATTTTATTCTCAAGAATATTTCCAATTCTGATTGTCCTAGTATGCCCCCATACGATTTATTTTATATAAAAGAAACAGTCTATCAATTGCTTTGTGTTTCATTTTTCTATACCAAACTCATCTTACTAACTTGTTTCTTGATTTTTTTATGTTTACTTATTTATTCTGAGAGTGAGAGTGTGTGCACACACGAGTGGGGGAGGGGCATAGAGGGAGAGATGCAGAGAGAATCCAAAGCAGGCTCTGCGCCATCAGATCTTTGAGATCACGACCCAAGCTGAAGTCAAGAGTTGGAGGCTTACCTGACTGAGCCTACTAGGCGCCCTAATAATTTGTTTATTAAATAAATCATAAAATACTAATAACTATAACAAATCATCAATGAAGTATCAGTAAAGTATATCAAATGGAGCTGCTGAATATGCATAAATCTGTGTAAAGTTCTAAAGTCACAAGTCTTTATTCAAGGGACTAAGGACTAAGTGTTATTATTAACAATCTTATAAACCTAAACAAGATTGAAAAAAATCAACAGAAAGATTATACTGTGAGCACACATTCTTACTGAAATGGATATTCCATAAGGACAGGGGTTTCTGTTCATTGTTGCTAATGTATCCCTAGTGCCCACGACAGTGTATGGCACATGTAGAATGATCAATAAATATATATTGATGAATACCACGTGAGACAGCTCATTTTACTTTGTGACCAAATGCAAATAAAAAAATAAAAGGGGAGAGAAAGAAAGAAAGAGACACAGAGAGAGAGAGACAGAGACAGACAGAAAGGGCATATCGGCCCATAATATGTAACACTACCTTTATGAATTTACAGAATTTGTAAAATTTTGATCATCTCTCTTTTCCTAACACATTTTCTCTCTTTCTATTCTGTTCTTCTTGCTCCTTCCTATTGAAAGTAAAAATCAAAATCTATTCTTCTTTCTCTGGTAAACATATGTTAATTAGAAGACAGGGTGCTGATATGAATAGAATTCACTTTCTTCTATTCTCTTTCCAAATTTGACATGTGTATCTCAAACACCTGAAGTAAAAGAAATGTAAAAATAATTGGTGTCATTCTTGTTTCTTTAGAATGTAGTTTTCTAGAAAAGTTAGGATCATGTATTTGGAAAAGCTTTATGTGGCCTCTATAAGAGACAGAAGGAAACAAAACAAAAGGAAAGAATTTAGGCCAAGGAGACACACAATTCTGAAAGAAATAACAACAGAACATACACAAAGGCTATAAATGTCAGTAGGGATCTAGTAGCATTTAATAGCATTTTGGTAATATTCTAATAGCACTCTCTGAGGCAGATAAGATTTCTTTTCCTTAGTCTTCACTGATATAATGCCAGTGCTGATGCACAGTAGGTAACCATTAAGTATACCCTGATTGCATTAAGTTGTGAAAGTTCAACATTTAAAATTATATCTTCGACATGAGACATAGGTTCACTGAAGAAGATTATAGGTGAGGGCAGCTAACCACATATAATACAAAATATGGAAGCTGAAGACAGTTTTTAAGCATCATATTTTGGGTTGTTATCTTCAGATAAACTAAGTGCATTTTTCTCATAGACAGTGTGGGGGTCAAGGGCAGGTATAGTGATTATTCTGAATTAGAGTTACCTAAGAAACAGCCAGAGTAAGAACACTATGAAGTCCCTTTGTCTTCACAAAGTCGGAGATAATTCTCTCATATGAAAGGTACAGAGGCATCCGTATCACCAGACATTCGGAATACAGAGCCAAGAAGGCTATATACACAAACCTTGTTACTTTTACTAATTTATTACCCCAGCCCAAATCCTGTTTAGAATTCCTTACTAATACAAGTTCCCAAATCTAAGGGTTTCTTTTTTCCCTATAAATTTCTTACAGGTTTATGTTTCTTTGTCTAAAAAAGTATAAAATATGCCTGCCTTAGTCATTTCTTTGGGTCTCAGTTTTATTACTGAGACTATGTAGAAGTAATTAGTTTGTTTTTCTCCTGTTAGTCTGCTTCATGTCAGATTTCTCCTGTTAATCTGTATCATTTTTAGACCATCTAGAAGAAACTTGAAGGACAGAGCATAATTTTCCATCTCAACAACAGTAAAAGAGAAGCCCTATCATTCACCATGAGAACCACATGACTATCAATTCAAAATTATGACACTTTAAAATACAATATAAGTTTTGTATGAGATTTCTCTTCAAATTTGCTTTATTTTCTTTTGATGATATACTAAGCCTGGAAGGCCTTCCAAGTACTTCACAAATTTACTTGTTTATTTAACTTAAAAAGTGAAAACCCTGTGTAATTAGCAGACAATCCACTCAGCTTGGGCTAGACCAAGGTTACTGATCAAGACTAACAGCTAGCAGCTAACAACCCAACACAAAGCAATTTACGAAAATCCACAAATCTCAGATAAACCGCGTATACCAATTTCACATTCAAACTGAGTATATTATGCTAAGCAAGACTCAAAGAAAGCCACAGCACCTAAGGTCAGAAACAATCCCATTTTAGAAAAGACACTTATGCAGAAAAGCCCACTTTCATAACCACAGTTCTACTTTCATAACCACAGTTCCAAGACAAAGGAATGAAATCCACATACTCACCTGGCTAATGGGTTCTTTTGTAGGGGGCTTTCCTCTTCTGGCTGTGCTAGTAGCTAGGGTTGTGGTGGTCTCCATAATTGATGTGGACATCTCTGACTGCATGGCAGTGGCTGTCGACTCGGTTGTCATTGAGGAAGGCACTTCACCAACAAGTCTCACATTTCCCACTATGACGATGTTGGCATCATTTTCGGCTGCCATATTCAGAACTTTCAAGCCATTGTAGTAAAGCCCAGAGAGCTGGCCCTGGAAGGGCTGGCCCTGCTCTTTCCCGCCAATTATTATGGTTGCTTGGCTATTGAAGATTGTGAGCTGACGCCCTGTAAAAATAATATTACATACATGCAAAAATGTTGATTGTGAACTCTACATTCTACAAAGGATGATAAAACAGATCTTTCATGGGGTGGATAATGAGAGCAATAAACTATAAGAGAGGCATTTGACTCATAATTCATTGCTTATAAATGAGGTGTCCATGAAATGCATAATCATTGGCAAATATTTGTAAATTCTCAACGTATTGTAAATGTAGTGTTTTTGCTAAAAGACCAATCAAAGATACATATGATAAATCAGATTTTAGTGGATCCCTTTTCCCTTTTACATCAAGATCTTATACTATTGCTCTCTTAAGTCTCAATTGTCAAATTTAAAAAAAAAATGTGAAATAGCTAATGTTTCAAGTATTTGTCATTCTAAAATTATCACTGGTAGAAACTAATCTAGAGCAGCTAAATCTAATTTTAAATTTATGATCAAAATTTCATAGTTCATGTAATGGCCACATATATCTATATGCTATTCTTTGAAAACGTTAATTTTTTTAAGATATAGTCCATTCTTATTTGAATTATTCTATTTTTCCGGCAATCACACTGAAAAGAAATGCATGGTTTACACTGAGCATGTCAGAGACAAAAAAAATATCCAAAAATATTTTTCTGATTGGCTTTCAGCAAGTCTATTAAAACAAAACAAAATGAAAAAAAAATAGCTTCAGATGTAAAAAGCGGCTTCAGGAATGATACACAAACCGATGGAGAAATTATGGCACATTTCCATCAAACAGCAATCCTCAGCAACAGTACCAATATCATCAAATTGAGTATCCGGTTTTAGCAGATTGCTCTCTGCTCATAAAAAGCATGCACACAACTTTAAGTTCAGTTTTAATTAGGGCTTGTTCTCAAATGCTCTTAGAAGGTTGCAAACGTTAAAGGGACTTCATTTTGACTGGCAATCCATATTGCCCACTATTTAAGATGCCTAGAGTTTAAACCAAGAGTTTTTTTGTTTTGTTTTGTTTTGTTTTGTTTTTTTTCAGGACCATAATAAAGATATCAGAACTACATATATTTTAGTTAATAATTTAGAGGCTGGAACATGTAATATAATCTATGAATGATTTATCATTTTGGGTTAATGCTTGCTGTGAGTACCTTCATAGATTGAGTTAGTGGATTATATTTAACAGTCCCTTTAACCTTAAGTTAACAGGGTAAGATTATTAAACAGCTGGTACGTCTAAAAATGTATAGAAATTATTATACAAGGTATGCAAATATTACTATCTACATTTTACGGTTTTAAATTTGTTTTTAATTTAGTTTTACGGAAAATTTATTTTTTATGTTTATTAGTGTTACAATGAAGTACTACTTGGTTATGTTCAAATTATTTTTTTATTTGAAGTTTTAATCAATGTTTTTTACCTTTGTCGAGTAGCCATTCATCAACTACTCGACCAAGTCGATATGGAATTCGCTGTCTAGCAATCGCCAGGCGCTCGTTATCATTGTTTCCTTTAAAGTTTAAAGAGACATTTCATTGGTTAAAATCTGTAAGGTCAAAGGTTAAAAGTTAATACTTAAAGCTTGAGCTATACAGTTGCCACATGATTTTTTGAAATTTGGAATTTTAAAAAGTTCTACCTAGAACATTTCATGTTTCAGACTTGTCATTCATTCATTTATTTTATTTTAGCAAACAAAATTATTCCTATGTTAATTGAAAATTAGAAATCTGCATTTGAGCTAGGTTATTGAACTTATGTTATAGACAGACCCGAACAACCAATTTAAACAGCATATAATAGCTTTACAAAAAAATGACCATTGATCTCAGGGTTTTGTCTTTTTGATGTTTCTTATTAACTAGTTAAACATGTTCAGGTGAAACAGGTTTAAGTTTTCAAAATACATTCAACCTCTTATTCCAGACTAGTAATTTATGAACACCAAACTTAATACCATCTTTGGCACACTGAAGAATCTAAAATAGGCCTACAATACTTTATGTCCTATTCAGAAAATAGAAATTCTTATTCATCTCATTTAAGGAAACCACAAAGTCTGAATAGTTCTTGTATATTCCACACAAATTGATTTACCAATCACTTGGACATCACACGGGAATATATCTTGCATCATCCAAATTTGTTATTATAGGAAAAGGCTTTGACAAAAGTGACTTCATTTGAGTGTCCTTCAGTTCCATTTAAAGCTTAACATGCTGAAGTGTATAACATTTGAAAGAAATGGTTTTTTTTTTATTCTCAAGTCTCTGCTTTTATTAAGCTATTCTAAAGGCATGACAGTGTAAGAAACAAATACAATCCACAAACCGTGGTTCCTACTCACAGATTCAAACTAAGTGGAAGCCTCGCTTCTTTGAACAATACATTATCTGATAGAATCACAGTTTAAACTGACCTTGAATAATTCTTGCAAATAGATTAACGTACTCCTGATCTATAAAGCACTCAGGAAGAAACCAGGCTGACATCTCAGTGCTCAAGTGTGAATACTTCAAGAAGTTTGTCTATTCTGTGAAAATTAACTAACATGGAATTTGAGCTAATATGTCCTGGCAAAAACTCAGAGGAGAAACAAACACTGAAAAGTAGTACTGCTGACAAGAAAAGACGGGAGCATTTTGCTCAAGAAAATAATAGATACAAGTTTTTCTCAGAATACTTGTGTCATCTTACACTATTTTTACTATATACTATACTTACCACAATAAACCCACCATTATATTGGTCACATTCTTTTTTAAGAAAAAGAAAAGAACTATCATTTAGACCTTATCAAATTGTCCTTTGAATGTCTATTTGACTAAAATATTTCATATATTAGTACTTAATTTAAAATTTAATATTAGTACTTAATTTAAAATGTACACCTGAAATGAATGTAATATTGTGAATCAACTATACTCAATTAAAAAAAAAATGTAAACACCAAAGTAGTACCAAATATAGTTTAATAAAAACATTAGTATGTATTTCTTTGTGTTATGTGATTATTTAAAAGTTATAAAATAGTATTTTATTCTATGGGATATTTTTAATATATTGATAATCTAAAAAAAACAAACAAGGATACAAATAGCATAAATTCCAAGCGTATCTTTGTTTTAAAAGAGTACACAATTTGTGTTCTCATCTGTGTGCTTGCATACATATATATATTTGGTAAAATGCACTAAGGTATGATATTGGTTATCTTAAGGCAGTGTGATGAATGATGAATATGTGTTTTTGGCTTATACGTGATTTATATGATCAACAAGTTTGTGCATAATTTGATAGGCAAACATGAAATACTTTTTCAAAAACACATACCCTTTGCTCTATTAACTTCTTTGTCCACCAAAACTCCTATATCAATTCACTTTGTTATAACTTTTCTGATGACTTTATAAGTAAGTGGTTCCTTATGCTGTTGTTCATGCTAGAGAGTCCCCATCATCAGAAATGATTCATTATTCCCTCAGACACCACCCAAATTTAGGCTCCAAATCACGTGTTGCCCAATTATACTACAGTATATTAACAGACCTCCCTGAATCATCCCTTCAATAATTGCATCCATTCTCCATGTGTCAGATGAAATCTAAACATGCCCTTTGTTTGTTATAACCCTTCCCATTGCCTTTAGTATAAAATCGCAACCCCCTGTTCCCCATCTCATGACTGCCACTGCCTTGCTAGCCTCTTTCCATCCTCATGGGATGGAAAGGCTCTGCTTTTTCCTTAGGCTTTTGCACTTGTAACTTCCTTTATTTGAAATACTCTTCCTCACTCTCATCCCATTTCCATTTTCCCTTAGCCAAACATGACTCATTAATGGAATCTTCTTGATAGAAGCATTATTTCCTCAGGAGGTCTTTCCTATTTGTCAACAAGTTAGATTAAGACACTTGACTGCATGTTTCCCTAGCACCTGACACATGCCCTTTGGAATCAGGCAGTGACCTTATAACTGCATATTCAATAAATATTTTCCCTCTGAACTCTGAAGTTCCATCAGGTCAGGTATTGTGTGTGCCATTAATTGTTATATTCTCGGTGATAGCACATTACCTATCATATAACTTCCTGTGAAATATCTGTAGATTGAGTTAGTGAAGGAAATCTTGTCTTTAATTTTCATAGTTGATGATGGATGGAACCATCATCTCACCCTATAGCCTAACAACATTCACAAGAAAAAGAAAGTAAATACTCTGCCCAGAGAACAGATGGCACAGATGAGCTTCCATTTGACTTTCATGTGATATGAGATATCACATCTTTCATTTATAATTTTACCTCTTTTAATGATGGTCACTGACTCGAACTTCCACACAATCAGTTCTTTATTTGCTTAATAACTGCCTCATGCCACAAAATAAGTAATCATAGTTTTTATAGTACGGGAAGCAGAAAAGCCCTCAGTAAGACAGGTGGAGAGAACTGACAGCTTTGTATATTCTTTTTGAATAACTTAGAAAAAGAGCACATAAAAACACATAAATACATATGTACACAGGTATATAAAATTTGCTCTCATGCCTTTGGCACTCACAGGGCAATTATTGTAATTGGATATGACATGATTTAAGTCAACAGTAGCTTTTAAAGATCCATGATGAGAATCAGCTAAAACAATAAAAATACCCTTATTTTCAATGAATAACAAAGATCAATCTACAACAATAATAAAGAGAAAAATGAATAGGCAGCAGAAATAGGTATAAAAAGATGTAATAATTTTAAAAAAGGTAGCCACACGAACAGGGCCATACAATCCCATCACCATGACTATCAGATGCCTTCTGGTTCAGAGACTTTTTTTAAAAGAAAGGTTTGATTTTGAAATCAAACCACAGGCTAGTCTTTGTTGAAGTAATGGATGGGAAATCAGATGGTGCTCACTTCAGTTCAATATATGGTTTAAAAATTTTTTAATGTTTATTTTTTTATTTTTTTAAGTTATTTTATTTTTTATTTTTTTTANGGATTAGAAGGAACTTAAATGTTTATTTATTTTTGAGAGAGAGAGAGTGAGGCAGAACATAAGCAGGAGAGGGGCAGAGAGGGAGACACAGAATCCAAAGCAGGCTCCATGCTCTGAGGTGTCACCACAGAGCCCGACATGGGGCTCAAACTCATGAGCTGTGAGATCACGACCTGAGCTGAAGTCAGACGCTTAACCGACTGAGCCACCCAGGCACCCCTATGTTCAATGTATGCTTACTTTAGTTTCCAAATTGTTTGTTCTACTACTAGAATAAAAAATTAATGACTTCTCTTGTGACAAAATTATATATTAATACACTATCAACCAAACAAAGACCAATCTACATAGAGTACTGTGATAATGTCTTTTTGACAGATGAATTCTATTGGTATAAAATAGCTCAGATTGTTTAGGTTCACCGGGAATAAACCTACATGTTGCCAGTACCTCATGATTTTCATTAACAAGCTTCATATGAAAAGTCATTATTGAGGTATATTATTTTTATATATTGCTCAAAATGTATTTCTTTCTTCACAAATTCATAATAATATGTTATTTACAAAACAACCAATAATTTGGTATGACTGTGTTCATTTTTAATCCTTGCCATAGTTGGATAATACATCTAAACTTAGCATATAGTATTAAGGACATAAAACAACCAATTTGAATGGGAAAGGTCAAAGATAAATATAATTTCCAATGACCTTTTCTTTACTTTGGAAAGGGTTGGGATCTAATACCAAACATGCTGGTGTGTAGAAACATTACACAGTCCTTCTGAGCATGATCAGAGGACAGGAGAGATTAAAAATCAGTGGAATGTACCTGTCAAAGGAGAATCTTTGGGAGAAGCTATTTTCATCTTTAAGTTTCCTAAATCAGAGATTATGATATAGTAATAATGACCCACTTATAAAAGACCTATTCATTTTGAAATTATTAAAGGGTCCAAGAAGAATCTGAACTTTTCAAGAAGCATACAAATCAACAGAGCAATCTATTGAGCCTATAAAAATTAAGTTTATGGTAACAGAAATTCTCACCAAATAGTTAAAATATAATTTGTCTGCATACTTCCTTCACCCTAACAAAGGTAGAATGAGGTTGTCCTTTTATTTTATTTTTCCTCCAGTGGATTTTATGTGGGTTACATGTGTTGGCAACCTCCACTGAAAATGTCACCAGTGACATACATGTCTCTGTTGAAGTAATTTCCAAGCAACAAAACAGTATGTAAAACCTGGGTTTATTTTTCTTTGATTTGCAAGAGGATTCACCATTTTTTCATTAACTAATTTTTCACTGGACTGTAATTAATACATAACATTATATTAGTTTCAGAATTTAGTATTTTTGACAAAAGGCAGGCTTCCCTTCACCAGAATCAATGTCTAGGTGCAAGCTCTATTTGGAATGGCCATTTTGGTAGAAAGTGCTAAATGTAATGGGTATTTCTAACAAGGTTCCAGGGGTGTAGATTAAAAAGGAAAATCTAATCATTCAGACTCAGAGTGCCACATTCTTTATTTTGACTGAATCCCAGATAGTTTCATTTTCTCACCTAAGCAATAATAGTGGGTCATACTATAGAATATTAATTTTGTATAAACCAGCAGACTTCAAGGAAATGAGAGTAATTTCAAAGAATCACGGTAAGCAGCAAGGAGTAATAAAACTCAAATCCTTGACTTGTAGTTAAATTTCATTGTGGGACTCTGAGAACAAAGAGAAATAAAATTGTAATCATTATTTTTATGACTACTGGTCAATAGAGAAAAGCTATGGGAACTTTGCTAATACATAGTTTTTCTCCTCTCATTTTCATAAATCTTCACCTCTGATGTGTAATGTCTCCTCAGAAACAAAAGTGTCAGTTTCGATATGACAAAATAAACACTTGTGGGAAAAAAATAAAGCAATGCTATGAACCTAACATTTTGTCCAAAATAGTATGGAAGTAACAACAAAGATGATTGTTTCTTCTGAAGCCTTCTTTTTTTCCTGAGTTTTGAACTTTGGGAAATACAAAAGCATTCTGAAAAGCTATATATATTTCCAGAGAAGATGAGGAGTTTGTTTTTAGTCCTTTTGCTTTTAAATGAGAACATGTTATTTGGATACGCCTAGACCCAGAAATTAAAGTAAATGTTTAACATAGTTTTGTAAAATTACTCCAACTTTAAAAGCAGCATTATCACATAATTTCCAACTAAATGTTGTATGTGTCATTGTTATGCAAACCATTCTAATACAGTAATACCTAATGTAGCTGGTAATGTTTCAAATAAGTAGATTTTGAACATCATTGATTCTTTGAGGAACAAACTTGTGAAAGAACATAGCTATTCTAATGAAAATATCTGTCTTGTGTGTTACATTGTTTGCTATATCATATGCAACATATGCATCTATTTGTCTCCTGACTCCTCCAACTTTCTCTTGAACCACTTACTTCTAATGCTTTAAATTCTAGTCATTCTGTACTTCTTTCAATTCCTTTAGAGGAGCTAATTGTTTTTAACAATGCCATTTTATTTGCTTTGCAAGTTTCCTGTATCTATGTGTACTTCTAACACTCTCACCCACTCCCAACATAAATATAAATGTGTACACACACACACACACACACACACACACACACACACACACGTATGTCTGAGTCTGGCCAATCGATTTTCCTCTTAAATATTAACTTAGATGTTTCTCCAGGAAGCATCCCCTATGCACCCCCTCCACCAAATTAGCTTAGAGCTTTCCATTATGCATTGTTATAACACTTAATAGCAGCGTCTATAATCGTGACAAAGTTGATTCTAGATTCTAGATTTTAGATTCCTTGCAAGCAAAGGATCCAATATATCTGTTCATTGCTATATACCTTGTGTATAGCACATGCTGGGCACAAGGTAACAACTTGATAAATAATTCCTCAAAGGAAAATAATCCAGTAGGGGTATTTCTTGCATAGCCCTATGATATTTATTCTTCAAGAGCCAAAAATCAGTAACATTTTTAATATATTGATTATATATATTATATATATATATATATATTTATTT
>NW_027551558.1:15730231-15806806 GCF_008692635.1 Crocuta crocuta
CTTGCTCCTCTTTTCTCAAATATGAATTTGAAAACAGGCTAAAGGAAGAGTCTTAAGTAAAATGTTTTGTGATTAAATACAAGCCAATGGTGTGTAACTTCAAGTTGGGACCACTATGGTACAAATACATTGGTAGAGAAATTAATACCAACTTGGGATCCTTTGTTTCTAATTGTAGGGAGAGCTGACAGTTGATTTGATCAGGAAGAAATTTCTGCAAGTGTCTCCATTACTCTAATGAACTGTATAGAAGACACACTGTCTTAGATTCAATGAATCTTCAAAACTATGTATAATTTCCAAGAACATCTTTTTTTAGAGTGATTTTAGTTGGGTGATTTCTTGAAAATGAATTGAATTTCATATTACTCCACCAACATTTTTCAAAGTCCATCATTAAATAAAACAATTGGTTATAAGGAAAATGTCTTTCCTTTAACTGAGGCAAAAATGACACAGAATTGGATATCCACAAAATCAGGTGGTAGAAAGTATGGATCTTCTAGTCATGAGAGCAGAGGCCTTTCAGAGCATGCCTGATTCATGACTACCATAAAACAGTGATGGATTTGGATTGTCATCTGGACTCCTTGGAATTATAAACCTCTAGGAATTATAAACATATGATCACCAACATTTAAAAGTACTTCTTTTCTGACAATAAGACTAAACAAACTAGTAAGCCTACAATTAAGTTTCATGTAATTTGAAAAACCCACTTTTTAAGTATGAAAGTGATTTGTAGGTAATGGGGTTAGAGGAAACACAAGACTGCCAGAAAACAGGATAATAATGCATTGACTGGCATTTATGTTTTATGTATGCATTGTGCTATTGACTTATAAAGGTTATCTCATTTAGTCCTCATATTAAGTATATGTATCTTTTACTTTATAAATTTTTAAAATGTTTATTCATTTTTGAGAGACAGAGCACAAGCAGGGGAGGGGCAAAGAGAGAGGAAGATATGGAATCTGAAGCAGACTCCAGGCTCTGAGCTGTCAGTCCAGAACCCGACGAAGGGCTTGAACCTACGAACTGTGAGATCATGACCTCAGACGAAGTCAGATGCTTAACTGACTGAGCTACCCAGATGCCCCTATTTTATAGATTTAAAAAAAATTCAGGCTCAAATAGATGATGTAACTAGTGCTATGTCATACAAAATAGATGGAGGAACCATTTAAGCCCAGGTTTATTGATTCCTAAACTATTCGATGGAATAGTTATTTTTTATTTTTAGGCATTTTTAAACGTTTATTTTAGAGAGGAAGAGAGCAAGCATTGAATGGGGATGGGGGCAGAGAGAGGGAGACAGAGGATTCAAAGGTGGCTCTGTGCTGACAGCAGAGAGTCTGATACGGGGCTCGAACTCACAAATTGTGAGATGACTGACTGAGCCAAAGTCAGATGCTTAGCTAACTGAGCCACCCAGGCACCCCAGATCAGTTATTAAAAAAAAAGTCTCAAGCAGCCTGAGAGGTAAAGGTCCAACATCTTCCTTTTAATCCTTTTGACACTCCCTTGTATAATGGCAAATGTCATGGTCTTCTTTATAAGGGTTCTGCCTTCTAAGGTTGGCGTGTGATTGCCCTCTTGGGTGCACAAAATCAGTAATCTTTCAAAATACCTGGGGATTTATCAGGAGGATATAATCTACTTTATAGATTAAGATAGTGCAGCAGGTAAATAAAGTGATCTAAGATGTACTACAAGTTGAGATCCCAGTGAGTAGCAGTATTTCATTTTCTTCCTTTTATAACAAAGCCCTGCCATGCAAGCTACTTGAGACATAAAATACCCCAGGCATGTCTTGATCTCAATCCCAGCTTTTTTGATGCTCACCTTCTCCAGGGACATGTTGGAAAAGAAGAGAGGGTCCTAGTCATGAATGAGAAGGCCACTGTATTTTGTTGGCTTGTGGGGAAAGGGATGAGACTCTGCAACATGTTAAAGTGAATTTTGCTTCAACTTCACATTTCCTCCTTTTTTCTGCCTTGTTCATCTCTCATCTCTGCTTTCCCCTTTACACATCTCGAAGGGCCCAGTGCTTAAATGCCATTCATCAATAATCCAATGCATGCACTCATATTTTACCATTCCTAGACATATCTCATGTATACAAAAGACTTTCACCTTCCTTCTCTAGTTCCAATAGTCAAGTCCCTTGTTTCATTAGTACAGCTTAGGTAGACATTAGAAAAGCAATCTGACTTAATGAATTCAATACATAAGCACTGACTATGTCAGGCATACATCAATCTACCACATAGATCCTGTTGTTAAAGAGCTTACACTTTGGGGAGTCAGGGGGCAAAATGAGGAAAGTTAAATGAAAGGTCAGGATAATAGATGATTTGGCATAAGTATCTAATTAACCACTATTTGATCTGTAGTTGCCACAGAAGTTCAGAGAGGACAGTGGACTAGAAAGACTCAGAAGGTGTGATGGAACACAAAGGATTTTACATACATCACAATCTACATTTTATTGAAATAATAACTAGATAAAAATGTGTTGTAGTGTGGATATTAATCCCAAAACGTTGACGATTAATTTTTCTTTTTAATTTCATAGTTAAAGACCTTTAGATCTATTTTAAAGTAAATATATTCTCTAGCAGAATATATTTAGTCTCAAACTAACTGTAAATATAAATGAAAATAGTTAAAATATTTCTACCATGTGAAGTGAAGCATGTAATACACACAATGTTAAAACCACTAATAAAATATGATGAAAGCTGGCAAGAATTTGAGGGCAATATGCAAAAAAAAGAGAAAATATTTGGGTTAGGATGCCTCCATCCTATGGATGATCTTTTATGGGTAATCTTTTTCAAATTTAATTTCATATTGATACTACATTTATAGATATTTCCATTTTGCTCCTACCATTTCCTTAAAAAAAATCAAAGCATCATTTTTTAGAAGTTAAATGCAGTATCTTAACACACTGCTCTACAAAGAGAGGGTGGCACAACCCAGGCACCTCTTCAGTCAGCCCACTTCACTTAAACAGCTAGAGAGAGCACAGACTGCTCAAGTAGGGAAATGTTTGTTGGGGGCTAATGTCTTCTGATGATACCCGGGCTCCTTTCTATCCAGTTAAACCACAGCAGGCCTTTATATCCAGTTAAACATATTTTCCTGAGAGATTGCCATGAAGGCCACAGGCTGTCTACTCTACAGTTCAATGGTAGTTTGGGGATGAAATCAGAAGCTTAGTTCACATCTAACTGGGTTAAGAAATTTCCCTCTTTGTGTCCCCTCACCCACGCTATGTTGAATAACACTAAGTATGCGTTTATATAAAGATTTGTAGAAGCAAAATCTTCTTGTTCCTATTAGCTACTTACATTCAGAAATTTTATTTTGGATATTGTTGCACCAGATTAATTAGAAATAAAGGTAAGTTGTGATCTTTGGATCTCATCACCTATGTGAAATAACAGAGATTGACACGCTCTTCCCTAAGTCTATGTTGTGGAGTTCCTAATGCAAAGGGCCTGGAGTATCATATCAAAAACTAGAAACAAGAAATAAAATGCAACAGGGACAAGAAGATAACAAAATACAGAATGCGCTCGGATACATGAAAGGTCATATTCTGTTATCACGCATACTGAAGAGTTCTTTTGTGCCAGCTGTGTAGCATTTATGAGAGGAGAATGGTTTCACAGCTACAAAACCAGACAGGGCCACTGACAGACATCACTCAGCGGTGAGGGAAAGAAAACAGAAATGTAAGAACAGTCCCACATTACCTTAAAAATGGCATTTTGCCATTTTTCCAGATATAAGTATCTTTAGTACCTTTTAAATCATGTCAAAACATTTAAGCTTATCCACCCTAGTAAGAACTTACACATATATTTAAGCCTTCTTTCTCTAGTTCTTCGTTTTTGAGAATCAGAAAATTATGTGGTACAGCTGAATTTTCTACCTGCTTACACTAACCCTGACTTTTAATCTCTTCTTCTTAATATTTAGACTATTGTAAGGAAGAGGAAATAAGTAAATGTCTCATCTATTACCTGATATGGATTGTAAATGATACTGAGAAAGTCCCTTACTCTCCAGTGAAGAAAGATCTGATTACTATTGGGTTCTAATCTCATTTTCAATGGACTTAAATTTCTCTTCTTCACTTGTAATCGGAATACAGGAAGATTTTTTTTTTCCAATTAGAAAGATGGGGTTTGTCAACTGCACACAAACTATTTAAGATTACATGCTCTTAAAGTGCTAAGGACAGGTTGGGATACAGCTGTTGGATAATTGCCAGCCCTCTTCAATCTTATAAAATGTATAGACTTTTAAATAATATTTTTGTAGACAATTCAAATACTATGGATTTGAACTTAAAATCCTAAAATGGCTTACCCCTAATAAAAATGTGTTCTGTGTAACAGCAATGATTTTTTTTTTTTTTTTTTTACAAGTAAGTCCATGTGGTCAGATTCATAGTGGAAAGAGAACTCTTGATGGTTAGGGATTACTGGGCTCTGCTTTTTCGTTTTTCTAGTGATTAGCTTTGTAACATGGAACCAGGAACATGATAGTTTTGAACTTCAGTTTTCTCATCTGTAGTATAGGTATTTGTAAGGATAACTGACATAATGTAGTATATGTAAATCTCTTAGCACAGTGCCTGGCAGAGAGTATACACTCAATATATACTAGCAATATAACATGGTTGTGTCATTATTTGCTGTCTTGTCTAATTTGACTAATAGGACACATCTAGGAATATATAAATGGCAGAAATTGTTTCTCACTCATCTGAATATCAGGAAGGAGGTAAGGTAGATATGAAGAAGAGTGGAAGACAAGTCAATTTTTCTTTCCTAAGACAAAAAAGGAGATAGGCTCATAAGTGTGTCTTCCACTCCAAAGGTGCTTTGTATAAATCACTGCATTTTCTCCCATGCAATGTCAATTTCATCCTCAGAGATCTATGCATGGCTACCTATAAGCCAACAACAACAACTGAAAGGAGGTCAGTAACTTGAAGAGGCCACACAAAAAGAAAACTCCAAAGGCAGCTGCCCTGAGAGAAAATGAAATTTAGGAGACCACCATCTGTTTTGTGCAGCAGCACGGTGACAAAGCTGCTCCTGGAATAGGGAAACTTCAGGTATCACTGAGATCTCAAAATGACATTTTTAATCTGTATATTAATGCTTTAAAGAGATTAATTTCAAAAAATAATGGCTCAGTGTTTCAGTCTGTGACTCCCTCTCTCTCTGACCCTCCCCTGCTCACGCTGTCTTTCCCTCTCTCTCTCTCCTAGAAATAAATAAAACATTAAAAAAAATTAAAAAAAATGGCTCAAGCTCTTCTTTTTTCCCCCATAAGGCTTATGGTTAAAAAAAAAAAAGGGTGTGTGTGTACAGAAAGTATAAACAGAAGTGGATACTGGGTAGTCTAAAGCAAGACAGTCCCATTATCTGTAAAATGAGGTTGCTAGACTGTATGACCTCTAACGTGGCCACCAATGTTAATGACCCATGATCCCAAGATGAAGGTAGGGTTGTCAAGAGGATACACATTAGGCCGTCTTGTTAACATACACCGTCTGTGGGTTTTTGGGAGGGAAGTAATTTTAGACTATTGAAAAACTAGATATGATCAATATTTCTACCTCTGCAAATATATTTAAAAGAGTGAAAGTTTTGATTTAGCATGTTCTTTTTCACTTTTTTTGTTCACCATCTCATAATGCTTTGACAAATTTATGAAGACTTTGAGTTGTCATCTGTGGAGATCTTTATAATTAAGACATTACATTTTTCTGATATGTTTAATATTGCAAACTTGTCTTCCTTCTTCTTTCAGCTATACAGACACACACACCTCTCACCATGTAGACATTCCTCTGGCTTCTCTTTCTACCACCCACTGAAGCATGTCACTGTTCTGACAGCCGTTTCAAGAAGAGAAAGGCAGGCATAGGTTCGATTTTAGGTTTCGACTTTATAAAAAGTAGTTCAGAGGATGGGGGAGTGCATTATGATGCTCAGAAAGAGGTTTGTCTTCTCTATATTTTAAAAATTCTTAGTACTAAAGAGGTAAGAAAGGACAATTTCAAGAGCAAATAATGATTTCTTCAAATCAATGGATGCTCTTTGCAAATCCTTTCTGTTCAAAATTTAAGGAAAATCTTTTCTTGAGTTTCTCAAACACCTGTGATCTGGGGAACTGTACTTTGGGGGGCTGTTTCTCATTCAAGAGACATCGTCTTGAGAGTTCCCATCCAATTAAGTCTGCTAAGAGTAGACTTATGCTGCCTGCAGGCAGCCTAAGTATAACTCCCAGTCTGAGTGGAGATCACCAATTAACACCCACACATTCTAAAGAATGCGGTGGATACAGAGAGATAGTACATTGCATCTCTCAGAATGAGACTATAAATATCTTTATTGCCTTCATTAATTCCCCTTAAATCTAAGCCACTGTGGTTTCCAGTGGATCACTAAATACAGACTAGAATGGAGAGAAGGATAAAACTACAAATAATGTCAAAGTGAATCTGATATTCCATTAGTAAGGATATTTGAAAGTTGCCTACTCACATGTTCTTCTTTTCTTTTTTTTTAATAGTCTAGCACATTTATAGTTAGACAATGTCATTTTCAAGGACAGGGCCAAATTAATAGAGTCATAGAACTCTGGCCTAATTAACATTTCATTTAAAATTTTTCCTCAAGTCTTTGAAATCAAAATATTCTTCTGTTGACTTCAGTGTAAATAAACAGTTCGTTGGTATCTTCCACATGAGGACGCTTTAATACTTTAAGATTGTTATGGGCTGAATTGTGCCTCCCACCTCCTGAAATTTATATGGTGAAGCCCTAACCCTCAGTGCTTCAGAATATAACTGTATTTGGAAGCAGGCCCTTTGAAGAGGAGATTCAGCTATACTGACACCCTTAGGGTAGGCCCTAATCCAATCTGACCAGTGTCTTTACAAGAAGAGGTAATGTGTAAACACAAAGGCAGCAGGGACAGGTGCCCAGAGAGAAAAGACCATGTGAAAACACGGAGAGAAGGTGGCCGTCTGCAAGCTAAGGAGCTAGATCTCAAAGGACATCAACCTTGCCAACATCTTGACTTTGGACTTGTGGCCTACAGAACAATGACAAAATAAATGTCTGTTTAAGTCATCTAGTCTGTGGTATTTTGTTATGGAGACACTAGTGAACTAATAGAGAGATCATTTAAAACTATTTAAAATTATATATTGTTGGCCTAATCACAGATCTTTGCTACTAAGCAGATATGATCACGTTTTGCTATAATTGTTAAAAAAAAAAAGCCTAGCAATGAGTACTCCTGGACTTGCATTTTAACAGAGTAGCATGTTAATACCAGAATCATACCCATTTTAATTATAAATTTTGGTTGGAGAAAGCATTTTGTCCTTCCTTGGATATGCTTTAAATCGTAATAGTCTGCATCATAATTCTGGTAGTAAGCACAGTTATAGAATGAAGTCCACCATTTTGAAGCTTGCATTATTTAAGTTAGAAGATAAAGATGAAGGGGCGCCTGGGTGGCTCAGTCAGTTAAGCATCCAACTTTGGCTCAGGTCATGATCTCATGGTTCTTGGGTTTGAGCCCCACATCGGGCTCTGTGCTGACAGCTCAGAGCCTGGAGCCTGTTTCAGATTCTGTGTCTCCCTCTCTCTCTGGCCCTCCCCAACTTGGTCTCTGTCTCAAAAGTAAATAAACTATAAAAAATTTTAAAGAAAATAAAGATGAAATTGGTTTCAGCATTCAATATATAAATATCAGCATTATATATATATATACCTATATTTATAAGTATATATACATATAGTTCCATTATGTCTATAGAACAACTTTTGCAAAGGAACTATTTAACATTTCATAACATTAAGTGAAATTTCTTAAAAAAAGTGATCCTATGTGGTCCCCTGTAGCTTCATTAACACAGATGGCTGCAGTACTATTGAAAATATAGTGTTAGTGTTAAGTCTCTTATTTTAAAAGTTTTCACACAAAAAAAACCCCCACAAAACACTGCATAAAATAAATTCCTACTTGTGTTAACAATTACATAGGTGAGATTCTTTTACTAAAATATACTGACGTTTTCTTCAATTCAGTGACTATCGTGAGATCTTAAAAAGCTTATCGTGCCCACTTCCAAAACTCTGAAAACAAATTCTAAGTCCCAAAAGGATAAGCCTATATTACTTATACAAATTTCTAGTCTTAAAAATTGCCTAAAGAATTTTTTTCAATAAACACAAAAAATGATTCTGTGACACTGTAATTAGGTTTTGGGAAGCTTGCTAAATACTCTACAACAGCTACAAAAATAGCAACTTTCATGGTTACCTTGAAATATTTATCATTACTGTGCTAGCTTCCTCTTTGGGTGCTTATTAGTGGAGAATGATTTCAATTCCAAGCCCAACTTCAAGAAGGTACACCTACCTTCCTGAAGCCACCTAGCAATAGGCATGAGTGTCTCCCCTGAAAATACCCAGGGACGGTTGGAGGCCTAGCAAAAAAGATGACTGCACCAATTAGTGCTAAAACAAAAAGATGTGGGCTTTATATAAATGTAATCATTTCAAGGTCTCTTATATTTCCTGAAAAATCGAATACAATTTCACTGCTGGCACCCACACTGCCAGACTTCAATTTTGGTCTGATTTTACTTGAGGGAAATTTTTGATAGAAGGGGTTGGAAAAGCCTTGTCTTTGCCTTTAGCTCTTCTCTTCTGATGTCTGAGGCCCACTTAGTCATAGGAGCTATTTGAAATAATGTGTTTTCACCAACAAACTGTAATCTCCAGGAGAGTATACATTGTATCTGGTTTTGATCAACACTGTATTGTCAGCAGAAAGCCAGGCAGGAGGTTTTATATAAATGTTTTTGAAAGAATTACTAAACAAATTAATGAACTGCACCCTCCTGTGCACTTGTTTCTTCCATTATCCTTCATCCTTGGCCCTGCCCTACCAGATCTCTTTACTCTAGAATACTGACGGGGCTTTTCTCACGTTCCCAGTTTCTTCTCCATGATCCATATCCACTGATTTTATCTTTTACTCCCTCTCAATCCTGATTTTTGCAGGTGAAAATAGGTAGCCACATGATGATTGGTTTCTCATCAATATATGAGAAAAACAGAAGCAATTCCACAGTGAGATTTATATATGGTGTCAATTCCCATCATAAAAATTCACACAGTGATTCTGCTATTTGTGGGGATATACCACAATTCTAGTGGATAGGAAAACTGAGAATTGAAAAAAGCATAGGACTATTAATCTTTTTTTTTTTTTAAGGAAGTCTGTGGGCATTCTGATAAAACAAACAAACAAACAAACATACATCTATAGGCCTTTAGACATAAATGAGTGCACTATTAAGATTTCAATCAAGAAATAGACAAACATAACAAAAAAAAAAGGCATATGCTATAATAACTTGGTACTCAATAGAGGGTTTTTTTTGCCATAAAAGGTTTACGTAATACATGTTTTTTTCTTTAGCTGGTATGGAGAAGCATGGATAGGATCCCAGGCCTGACATTAATAACATGTAAAACCATAGGTACTTTATTTTACTTGGCCCGTCTTTAAAACACACACACACACACACACACACACACACACACACACACACACAAGGATTCTGCATTGCCATGTAATCTTATTTAATGACTAAGAAATTTCACCTCATGACTAGGCTAAGGTATTACCACATAGCATATTATCAAGAATAGACAGCTTTTTAAACACTTCACATTGTCACAATAATTGAGGTGAAAGTTGTAGTATAACATGTAGATGACATTATTTTCACCAAAAATGAAAAGTCACCTTTAATGGCCCCAAAGCAATGAGTCTCCAGTTTGAAATTTGTGAAATCTTTTTTTTCCAAATACTTAAACCACAAGAGTATTAAGATTCATGGAAAGAAATAATCAAGTCCATTTGATTCTGTGGCCATTAGAAAACCCCAGGTTCAAATTTCAGTAAGTACTCAAGGACAGGTTACTTATTCTTTTCAAGTCTTATCACATCTGTAAAATGGAAATAATTAATGAGATTATTTTTAAAATAAGATGTGATTTGTATTAAGCACCTGGAACAGTTTCTGGTATATAGGTGGTGTTAAATGAATGATGGCTACTATTGTTTTCATAGACTACACAGAATTACAGACCTATAGAAATGAAAAAACTTTAGCTACAAACTGGTCCAACTCCCAACTGATAATAAGATGGGGTTGATAATCATGACAAATTGTTCTTTTCAGAGCTACAGAATTAGAAGACAACTAGAAAGTACTATGTCTCATTAAGAGTTGAAAAAAAAACCCTCATAAAACTGCTATCATTCATATTACTTACTATTTAAAGGAAATAAAAGAGTAAAGAGCATCACCTCACATTATGGGCAAATAAAATGGACTTTCTTATTTTGATTTGTTTTGGTTTGGCTACACATTGAAATACTCTAATTGCATTTAATCACTACATTTACATTTTAAAGTTAGTAGCTTTTAGACATATTCAATAAAGACTCACAGTAAAGTTTAAAGTATGAAATTGGAATGATAAATATTGTAAAAAACAAAACAAAGTAGAACACCTGCAATTCTATTTCCTATTTCAAGAGCAAGAAATTGCTAACAAAATATTTAGAAAAATGTCAAGCAAGCAAGTCAAATTTCAAAAATTTCTGTGTGTAAAAACAAAAAAAATAAAAAATAAAATTTGAAAAAATAAAATCCCAAAGTGTGAAATATCAGAGTCCAAAGAAAGGTACTGAACCCTACTATACATCTTCTTCATTCATATAACTTCTATTCTTATAGAGCCCACTTAAAAGAGCCACTGGAGATTTGAGGGGCAGGAAGAGATATAATAAAACCAATTTTTGGGAAGATAAGCATCTTGGCTATGTGCCAAACAGATTGCAATAATGAGGGCAGAAGATGAATATAGATAGTTTACAGCTGATAATAAGAGGCTCAATTGTGATAAAGGCCTATGTCAGTAAAACAATGCCAGTACGGATAGAAAATGATAGAAACTGGGGAATCTTTGAAGGAATAATTAGTGGAGAGACCAGTACTTACCATTGGACCCAGTGACTGATCTGATGGGATTAACTAAAAGATTTTGATATCTGGGGGTAATAAGGTGAACTATGTTAATGACACAAGTTATAAGTTTAGGAGGGTAAGGTGGTTTGGGAAGTTATGATAGTTAGAATGAGAATTCAGTTGCAATCAGAAATATATATCTTTGGAGAAATAAAACTCAGTTGTACTTACCACTACCTATTCACCTAGATTTTATTAAAACTTAGCAGGGACACACCACTAGCACCAGTTACCTCTGTTTTGTCCAGGTGGACAGGGCCCATTCACCTTATTATCACAGACTCAGAAACTGCTCAACCTCTCTTGTGAGCCCAGGGGAACTCAAACAGGAAATGTGCAGAATGTCTCTATCTCTAAGGCCATCTTGAACTCCCAAAGAAAACATCCTTTTGTCACAGTATTAATATTCCTCAGGAACCCACAAATTCTGGAAGAAAGTGGTTCTGATCTTCCTTTCTTAATTACCCCCTCAGCTTTAATCATTAAGACAGTATGAAGTTACTATAAACACCCCATCACAAGGAGAAAACCCTTTTTTTGTGGTATACTGGGATCTTTAACCACTTCTATTCTTGGCTTCATTCTCTCTCCAACCAAGAATAGACTCCTCATCAATGTAAGTCCATTTGTCCCTTCTGGAACAGGCTCAGACTTGTCTTGAGTACAGACACTCCTCTTTTCCAGCTCTCATGATCATGTTTTGTGCTATGTAATCTTGTACTTCTGTAAAATTCATACTTCTCTGAGTTACCTTTCCTCTCTGGTTATTCCTCAAACTCCTGCAGAACAAAAAAATGGTTTCTGGTTTTGTTTTGTTTTGTTTTTTTACTTTTCTGTGTTCCCTACCAGCTCTAGCATACCATGGAACAACCATGAAGTGGGTGTTAATGAATGTTCATTGATGGATCAAAAGAGTATCCAATACTTTGGGCCTCTATAAGGGCCTCACAGTAAAATGTGTGAAAGAAATGGTCAGGTTCTGTTGTTAGCACTTTAAAGAATTCAAGCCATTTTACGATGATCTCTTTGCATTCTAGTTGCTTACCTTTTCTCAATGCTTTCTAATTCAGAATAAAAAATGAATATTCAAGAAAAATATCTTCAGGCAGAAAGTGAAAAAGAAATTTGAACCAAAATTAAACCTAATTTAAGAGATGTGAAACTTAGCTTAACAAAAGAGAAAATTAAGCACAAGACATAGAAGTGACTGAGAATGCACAGATATTTTAAAATGCTTTTAGAAGAAAAAAATGTAATGATTTCAAATCTGGTTAAAATGATTTCCTTAAGTTCAGCCTGAGTCTTGTTTTAATTGATATCTTCAGTTTCCCCATCTGAACAGGAATAAACCCAGCCACCTAATATAATGACTAATAGGTTGATTCTGTTTTCTCCAGTTAAGAGACAAGCAATAGTCTCAGCTCTACTTGGCAGCTTATCCAGAAAGTGACATATGTTCTGGATTGCCCAGGATAGGGTTGGCATGTGCCTATCATTACAGTAGTAACTGCTACCACTGCTTCTCTTCTCTCTCAGAATTGTGTATGTTTGAATAATAATGTATGGTCTCCTAATTACAGGGTGCCATCATGGGACACAGAGATAGGAGACACTCCCCTGACAGTTAACACCCAGACAAAAGGTTGGGTAAACCCAAGGTGTGCGGTAAGAAGGAAACAACAGCTCTTTTTTAAAGAACATCCTCTGTGCCATGGCACACAGTTTGTTGACCCAAACATACACTGGATTCCAGCTTTCACTCATTTCCTCCAATGGGATATTGGTGCAGTCCATATAGTTACCCAAGCTGCATCACCCTAGGTAGTAGTCTGTCCACCATCTAGAATAGTCTCCCTAATGCTCATTTCATTCAATGAATGCTCATAAAATTCAAAGCACTCCTCAACACCCAGCCCAAATTCCAGTCTTCCATGAAGTCTTCTCTGATAACCCCCACACCACTCCTTTCTCTAAGTTTATACAGAAGATATTCTCTGTGCCACTCATTGGACTTGAATCCAGTCCTTTTTAGTGATGTCTCTTTAATATCTTGGTTCAGAATGAGTTTGGTGGGGGGCAAAAGAGTGTAGGACAATTACATCTCTGAAACCTTCTGGAAAGATTAATCTCCATGTGTATGAACCCAAGTCTGATAGCCATGGCAGGGTAAATTTGTTCTCAGAAGGAATCAGACACTAAAATAGGGAGATTAGTATCTGTTGCACTTCATAGGATTGCAAAACTGAACTACTATGATTAGTGAGAGTAGAGCTAACCTGTATCGAGTACTTCCTACATACCAGGTTTTTACCAATAACTAAGTATTCTGAAACTAATAATCAACTTCTCAAAAATTCAAACGTTCCTCTGAGGTAACTACTGTCATTAATCCATTTTACAGATTAAGAAACTGAAGTAAAAGAGGTTAAAGTATTTGGTGAAAGATCTCACATGTGCAATGTTTTGTAACGAAGATTTGAACTCAAGCACTCTGACTCCTGGACCTTCTCCCTTAAGCTCCACACTACCTCCTCTGTAATCTTGTGTTAAGCCTGTAGCATATGTCTGATGTTTGGTCATTTGATGTGTGATCTATATTTCCTATTGCAAGTTAGTGTTTAAAAGGGGTATACAGATTGGATTCAGCACTCAATTCTACACTAAAACAAACAATAAACAAAAAACAAAAACAAACAAAAGAATGACAAGCTATAGGGGAGGGCACCATTATGAGCATGGTACCAATCCCAAGGGATCCTTGCACAGCCCTCAGAGATCTGAACAAAATGAGCCATACCCACTGGTAGCAGGAACTCAGCACAACAAAGGTGTAAAATTTTTATTTATTTATTTATTTTGTTTATTTATTTATTTTGAGAGAGAGAGAAAAGGACAGAGAGGGGGAGAGGGAGAGAGCAAAAACGAAGGAGAGCAGAAAAGAGGGAAAGAGAGATAATCTCCATGCTGAGAGCGCAGAGCCCAATGCGAGGCATAAACTCATGAGCCCTGAGATCATGACCTGAGCAGAAACCAAGAGTCAGACGGAGCCACCCAGGTGCCTCACAACAAAGGTTTAGCCATATGCAATCTGGTTGTTACCTCTTTACCTCAATCCTTGTGCAACACCATGAAGAAACTTCTCAGATTTTTTTTTTTTTTCTTACAAGGAGTAGTAAGAATAGTGTAGGCAATGTGGCATAATACTTCAGAGTACCGGAGTGAGCTTTGGGATCTATGACCTTGGAAAGGAACCTAATCTCTCTGTGTTTACTCATCGATCAGAAGGAGAAAATATTAGCTGGTTTATAAAGATTTGTGAGAACTAATGGAAAATGTATATAAAATAACTGCCACAGGAATGCCTGGGTAGCTCAGTCAGTTCAGTGACCAACTCTTGATTTTGGCTCAGGTTGTGATACCACAGCTCTTGGGATTGAGCTCTGAACTGGGGTCTGCACTGATGGCATGGAGTCTGCTTGGGATTCTCTCTCTCCCACTCTGTCTCTGTCCCCCTCCTGCTCACGCATGAATGTACAAATACTCTCTCCTAATAAATAAATAAATGAAAAAAAAAAAAAAAAGACTACCACAGTTCCCCATAGAAAATGCCTGTCTAGCTCACTCTTGCTGACATTAGATCCTACAAAAGGCAGGAATTTAAACAGGTCCTGTGAATGTCTGGAATTTCAGGGTGAGTTGTTACCTTATTACCTCAATCCTTCTGCAACACCAATTTCCTTATTGAGTCAATCCTATGCATTTAACCTTCTATTTGAACTACGCTTCCATAAAATACAGGCTTCATCTAATTATCCCCAGGCCTGTTTCCTTCTGTGACTGTGACCCTCCTGCAACCCCACCCCTTTTCAGCAAAGTCTGCATTTTAAAAAAGCCTTTTTGTTTGTTTCTCCACTAACCAGAAAATACACTCTCATCCAACTCTTCTGCCAAATTGAGCAATAAAAATAACAAATGAGAAAGCTGAAGACTCTACATGGACTTTTAAAATGCTCCAGCAAGGTGACCCTGAAAAATTATTATACCATGCTATCAATTAGTTGACACTATCTAGAAAAAATGAGGCTAGATGTTCTTCTATTCTGTCCAGTTTTATATCTCATAAATTCAGCTAAAATACTTCATTGGAAATGCATATGGTAATATCTAGACAGACTTATGCTAGGTATATTCTCTTTTGGACTATCAATGGATATTTTAAATATTCAGGCACCAGTATAGATAATATGCCCATGATGACAAATTACTTCAATGATAGGTAACATGAGGAAAGTTGGTCTCAAAGTTTCAGGAGCGGTAGGAACCTTAACTGCTTTTTAGTACAGTCAAATTCAAAAGGCTAAAAACAAAACAGACTTTAAAATGTTTAAGATGAAAGACTTTCTTTGACAAATATTCAACCCATGAGGCTAAATTTGACACAAAATATTCATCAGTATAATTTAAATTTTAATATATGGCCTATTTAAAGGCTTCGTACTTCAAAAGACTTTCACATTTATTATGTCATTCTGTCTTAATTAAGAACTAACTAAGATATTAGATTACATTACACCTTTGGACTATTATAAAAACTAGGTTTATATTCCTTAGGAATAAATGTGCTTTTCTAAAAACCATATAAACATGTTAATATATAATTTATCACAGCAATTACATCTGACTTGCCAGTTCTACAAAGACATAAAGTTTATTGTTTAAAATCTTTTTTTCCTGGACTAATCCTATTTAGAATTGAGTAAAAGGTATTTTTAGATGGAAATCATTTTCTAAATTTTTGCTAAAAGTACTAATTTACAGAAAAGTTGTAAAAACAATGAGAGCTTCACATACCTTTTACCCACCTTTCCTCACTCTTAACAATTTAAATAACCATTGAACAATTACCAAAATCAAGAAATTAACATTGCTATTATTTTCTTAACTAATATACAGACTTTATTACTAGCTTTTAATTAATGTCCTTTTTCTGGCCCAGAATCCAACATAGATTCCCACATCACATTTGTCATGATTAGATTGAGGCCATGAATTATTTTTAATGTTTTATTTATTTCTGAGAGAGAGAGAGAGAGAGACAGAGACAGAGACAGAGACAGAGACAGAGACAGCATGAACAGGGCAGGGCGGGGGGTGGGGAAGGGGGAGGGTCAGAGGAGAGGGAGATACAGAATCTGAAACAGGCTCCAGGCTCTGAGCTAGCTGTCAGTACAGAGCCCGACCTGGGGCTCAAACCCACGAACCGTCAGATCATGACCTGAGCTGAAATCGAATGCTTAACTGACTGAGCCACCCAGGTACCCTGAGGCCATGAATTTTTTTTTGAGAATACTTTCTCAGTGCGTTATATCAGGAGCTACATAAAATCATTATTTCTTAATAATGATGATGGTTAGTTTGATCACTTGGTTAAGGTGTTCTGCTGAGTTTCTCTGTGAAAAGTTTTTATTTTCCCCTTGAAGGAAATATTTTTATACTACATAAATTACTAGTTTCTATTCCAACTTTTATGCACTAATTTTAGCATCCGTTGGTGAATCTTGCCCTCAACAATTACTTTGAATTTGTAATGCTGAATTTCTTTTTCCACTGTCCTTTACATTTGCTAACTGGAATTCTTCTGTAAGAAAGAACTGTCCCTAGGGGAGCCTGAGAAGCTCAGTCAGTTGAGCATCTGGCTCTTGATTGTAAGTCAGGTCATCTGACTCTTGATTTCAAGTTAGGTCATGGTCCCAGGGTCATGGGAATGAGCCCCAAGTCAGGCCCAACAATGAGTGTGGCTCTTTCCCTATGCCCTTCTCCCTTATGCTTGCTCACTTGCTTTCTCTCTCTTAAAAAAAAAAAAAAAAAAAAAAAAAAAAAAAAAAANCTATCTATCTATCATCTGTCCATTCAGTTACTTATTAATATCAGTATGTGCTCATAGGTACTTATTTCACTATTTGGATTATAATCCAGTGCTAGCACCATTCACTGTACTGTTCAAATTGCTCCAGTTCTGGCACGTAGGAACTCCTTTAGATTGGTCCCCATACCCTTCTGTTATGCCTTTATATCAGGGGCTAAGAAGTTATGGTGTACAGGTCAAATGTTCTCTCTACCTATTTTTCTAAATAAAGATTTATTAGGACACAGCCACAGCCATTCATTTACTTATTACTATTGCTACTTTTGAGTCACAATGGCAGAGCTGAGTAATTGTGACAGAGCTCATGAGACCAACAGAAATGAAAATATTTACTATCTGGCCTTTTATAGTAAAAGTTTGTTAATTTTTGCTCTGGATTTTTTTTTTTGATTATGAACCCTTAGATAGTGCTCAAATGGCATGTTTGCCTTGAGGTAGTTCTTAATACAGAAACTGGAATATATATTTTCCCATATTTATCTAACAATCAGTTATAACATTTTTTGATACTAAGAGGTTTTTGTTTTTGTTTTGTTTTGTTTTGTTTTGCTTTGTTTTGTTTTGGTGAAAAGGAAAGAATGGATTGTCAGTACTCTGACAACTCTGACAGTCCAACTCTGTCAGGACTGAGTTAAGTACACATGTAAGAAAATAAAGCATAAAGATTAAAAAAGTAATAAGATAAAAGTGAAAAATTATCTAGTAAGGGGAGAAAAAGAGAAATTGTCCTCCTTCATGGGTTTTGAAGTTTCTTCTACACATGCAAAGGGCTTTATTAACTTGTCCTCATAATAATGATAACAGTTTCCAAAGATGGCAGATTAACAGTCATTTTTATCTTGTACATATTGGACACTGTAATTTCACCATCACACTTCACAATCCTCAGATGATTTACAAATAGATCTCTCCACATGAGACCCTCAAATCATGCCTCTTGGTTTCGAGGCTATTTATTATGCAAAGCACTGATGCTAGAATTATATAAAGCATAATAACAGTGCTCGAAATATATTTATTGGAAGGATAACAGCATTCTTATAATCATGCTCGAGAGAACAAGTTTTCTAAAGTGGAAATACAAAAGTTGGTCTTTGTTCTATTAAAGAAAAAGGATTTTATATGAGCTAGCAGAGGCTAATCCAGAGGGCTACATCTATAGTTAGAAGGATATAAAGGGCAGCTACATTTCATTGGAACCATGCTTCATTTGGATTGGAGGTTCCTCCTGTGTTCATTATACACAGTTTGGGTTTTTTTGGGTTTTTTTTACCTCTAAAATTGACAGCCTCAAGTCACCCAGAGCAGAGGTTCTGAATCCTAAGTAAATGAGCCACGGGATGTTGAGACACAACCTTGAAAAATCATATGCATAACTGTGTAAATGCAGATATGTGTGTATTTTTCTAAAGATAAGATGTCCTACTTCATCAGTATCTCATAGAGGAAGAAAAATTAAGAAAAATTGATAAAGGGGCACCTGGGTGGCTCAGTCAGTTAAGCGTTTGACTTCAGCTTATGTCACAATCTAACGGTTCATGGATCCAAGCCCTGCGTAAGGCTCTGTGCTGACAGCTCAGAGCCTAGAACCTGCTTTGGATTCTNAAGATCTGTGTATGAGATTTTTATCATTTTGCTACTTTGTGTCCTCTTGAAAAAACTATCATTGTTTACTATAAGTAAAGTGAGATTTAATACCAATTTATTCCTGAGTTTACAACATAAGAAAAGGAAATACTACACAAAATATGAGTCTTGCTGACAGTTGGCATTCAAATGTTGACATTAAGAACTGAAAGAGAGGGGCGCCTGTGTGGCTCAGTCGGTTAAGCATCCGACTTCCACTCAGGTCATGATCTCATGGTTGGTGGGTTCAGGCCGCGGTTGGGCTCTGTGCTGACAGCTGGAAGCCTGGAGTCTGCTTCTAATTCTGTGTCTCCCTTCTCTCTCTTCCCCTCCCCCACTTGCTCTCTGTCTCTCAAAATAAAATAAAGACATACACAAAAAATTTTAATTAAAGAAAAGAACTGAAAGGGAAAAGACAGCTGGTAAATTTTTTTAAATTGTTTAATTATAGACAAAAGTACTAGTTGTTATCTGTATTTATCATAAAAGTATTTAAATGTACCTGGGCACTTTAATGAAAAGGTCTTGAGAAAATAAGGAGTAAGAGTGTTTGAGAAATAATTAAAAGAAAGGTTCATTGAGTTGGGAACATGATTGATCTTCCATTGCACTCAAGTAATTATAAACTAACTGATACAAGAAAGATACTTCTGAATACTGACAAAGTTTATAAAAGCATTGTTATAAAACTGTAAATCTTATCAATATCAACCACAACACTTGGAAAGGCTGTGAAGTTTCCTGAAAGCCGAACATCCTAAAAAATAAAATATCTCTGATCTTCACTCTTCAGCTTTTACTTTAAACATTTTTCACCTTTGCTCCTAAAAACTAAATTGTACGTTTGTAGTAGCTACTAATTTTTTATGTGACATTACTAATTCACTGTTTGTAACCAGTGAATACATTTATTAACAGGATTATCAATGCCTTCAGGGAAAAGTCCTTGAGCCCAATTCTTTAATCCATACTTTTGGCTATCCTTACTTAAAATTATGGTAAATGCCATTTTCTGTTTAACATTTTTCAGGAGTGGGATCAACAGAAACCTTAATTATGATAAGAATTTAGAGCACTAAAATTGTCATTGAAAATAATAATAGGGAAAAATATAAAGAAAAAATTTCTGAATATCATGAAGGACTATTTATGTTTATTTATATTATCTATGTTTATTAGCCTGTGTAGAATAAATGATGGCAAAGCCCACCAAACTGTCAGAGCAACTTTCTTTTTCTTTTGTCAAAAAATTAAAAATCCTAATGTGATTGACTTAAAGTAATCGTAAGAACTCTCAGACATTAAAAAAAATACAGGTCATTGAGAATATACAAGAATGAGTGAGGAGTCTGAGAAGGTACCATTTCTTTCCATCTCCTTGGACACAATATCTTTGTAGCTGGCATTTTAGGCAGAGGCATTTAATGTACTGCTTGATAAAAAGTTCATTATGTTTCCTCATTAAGGAGAGCCCCCAAAGTCTCAGAAAAACTGAGCACCATGAAAGAAGATAATTAACACGAGAAAGGACAGAGTTTTAGCCACTAATTCTAACAGAGCTACAGTATTTGAAGTTTCAGATATTTCATGGTATGTAAGCTTTACTTTGGAAGATTTGAATTATTAACAGTTAACTGTGTTTATTCCAAAAATTATTCACTAAGTAGCCTACTATGTGACAAATTCTGATTACCATGTCTTCTGTTGGACTATATAAAAAATTGGTGCTTTATTTAAGGAATGATTCAGATCTTCTCTATGATTTATCAGTTTACATAGGTAGTTACACTTCCACTGACTTACTTTTGTAGGAGGAAAACAAAATTCAGTCAACTATTTCCCATATCTATACATTTAACCAAGACATGTGACAATGTCAAATGTGAGATTTGACAAAAGTGATATTAAAAAATAAAGTGTTTAATATATGAGTATTACTGACTCAAAATTTCAGTGATAAATAACTATGGCTTTGTTTTTAGTGTAAGAATGATTTCAGGAATAGAATTTTAGTGACTCATCACTTACATTTAACACCTGGTGCTCATCCCAACAAGTGTCCTTCCCACACAGACCTCCCCTCCAACAACCCTCAGTTTGTTCTCTCTATTTAAGAGTCTCTTACGGTTTCTCTCCCTCTCTGTTTTTATCTTATTTTTGCTTCCCTTCCCCCATGTTCATCTGGTTTTTTTTTTTTAATTTTTAACATTTACTTATTTTTGAGAGACAGAGACAAAGCACGAGCAGGGGAGGGGCAGAAAGAGAGAGAGGGAGACATAGAATCAGAAGCAGGCTCCAGGCTCTAAGCTGTCAGCACAGAGCCCAATGTGGGGCTCGAACTCACAAACCGTGAGATCATGACCTGAGCCAAAGTCAGATGCTTAACTGTCTGAGCAACTCAGGTGCCCCTATTTTGTTTCTTAAATTCCACATATGAGTGAAATCATATGATATTTGTCTTTCCCTGACTAATTTCACTTAGCATAATACACTCTAGTTCCATCCACATCGTTGCAAATGACATTTCATCCTTTTGACTGCCAAATAATATTCTAGTGTGTGTGTATGTGTGTGTGTGTGTTGTTGTGTGTGTGTGTGTATAGATGATAGATAGATAGATGATAGATAGATCAATAGATAGATAAGTGTATATATATATATATATATATGTACATACATCCACACACCACATCTTCTTTTCTTCTTTATCCATTTGTCAGTTGATGGACATTTGGGCTCTTTTTATAATTTGTCTCTTGTTGATAGTCCTGCTATAAACATTGAGGTGCATGTGCCCCTTCTAAATGATTTTTTAATGTTTATTTAATTTTGAGATAGAGAAAGACAGAGTGTGAGTGAGGAAGGGACAGAGAGAGAGGGACACATAGAATCAGAAGCAGGCTCCAGGCTCTGAGCTGTCAGCACAGCTGACTCACAAGCCGTGAGATCATGACCTGAGTCAAAGTCAGATGCTTAACCGACTGAGCCACTCAGGTGCCATGTTTTTTAAGCTTTTTAAAATAATGTTTATGCATGCGTCCCTTCTAATCAGCATTTTTGTATCCTTTGGGTACTTAACTATGGTTTTTCTTTCTTTTTTTTTTTTAATGTTTTATTTATTTCTAGGAGAGAGAGAGAGACAGCGTGAGCAGGGGAGGGTCAGAGAGAGAGGGAGTCACAAACTCTGAAACAGGCTCCAGGTTCTGAGCTGGCAGTCAGCACAGAGCCCGACGCGGGGCTCGAACCCACGAACCGCGAGATCATGACCTAGGCGAAAGTCGGACGCTTAACTGACTAAGCCACCCAGGCGCCCCTTAATTATGGTTTTTCTAAGAAAATATTTTTCTATGTGGTATTTTTTAGCACTCATAAGATAGTTTTGTGTGTATATGTGTCTGTGTCAGTCAGTAGAAGTAATGGACTGTGATATGGACTAACATACAACTACGACCAATCATGTAAGTCATCTTAATATTTAGGTATAAGAGTATACCTTGATATGTTGAAGGATTTATCTAATGATTTATCTATTTTCATTTTGGCTTCTATCTTACAGATAGTATAAAGTAAGGTACACAGAGCTGGTGAACAAAAATTCCCAAGTATAATTTTGACTCTGATATTAACTGGCACAGTGATTCCAATAAATCCACTAGCCTCTCAAAGGTTCCATTTTATTGTTTGTAAAGTGAAGGAGCTGTAATAGAAGGATCTTTGAAGTTCCTTCTCTTTTTTTATGCTATGATCACAAATGTGGTAGATTTTCTCAATACATCATACATAGCAAAAATTCCATTAAATGTAAATAAAAACACCAAGATCATCAAACCAACCAACCTTTTAGCAACTAGGAAACTTTAAATGATGGTAGCAACTAGGAAACTTTAAATGATGGAATGGCTCAAACAGTCATTAATTATTGATGACTTAAACTAAGTATATAGAATTAATCTAAACTAAATATGTAGAATTTAAAGGAAAATCATCACTATGATTTTCCTGAGCTCTCAGATATTTTACCAACTTTCAAAGATGGAAACAAAGTCAAGATCTAGAAATAATATACATAAAATCTTTGAGCTACAGTGATGGTAATGCAAAAAATATCTTCACTATCTCTATGGAGTTTTCTTGGGCCATTCTTCTCTTCTAATTTTTCCTATTCCTGAATAACCCACTTTGTTATACCATCACAGAAAACCATGTTTTCTCTTCACTAGTAATACTGAAGTTAACCCATTTTATTTGACATTAGTTGGTTTTCTAAATCCTTGTTTCCCTACAAGAGTAAGCTCATAGCAAGCAAGAAACATGTCTTTGACTTCTCTATTAATTCCTATCATAAGTTTCCATTTCATTGTTACCTGGGGCAGTCTGGTGACACACAGCAGCAATAGAATGTTGAAAATTGTTGGTGAGAGAAAGAGACAAACTAAAAAGTGGAAATGACTTTCTTTTCATTTATTAACAAGATTTTCCTTTGTATTCTATGTTAATTCTCTATTTTCTTACACCCTACTTTAGGCCTCCATCTTTTCACATCTGGACTGTTTAATAGCTTTCTAAATATTTTCTGTCTCTATCTTTTAATAATCTCATTAAAATAAATGCATGCCAACCTCCAAGTAAAAAGCAAGCCTTTCAAGACTCAAATCAAGTTTCCTATTTTTTTCCACAGTTTTACGAGCCTACTTACTTCAAAATGGCTTCTTCTTCCTTAAAACTCATTTTTTTCGTACTTATCAATCCAAAATTAGCCAAATGTTATGTGACAATTCTTATATTTTTCTCAGATAGTATATTTTTAATCTCCAACATTTTTTATGTATCTCTGTAACCAGATGATAAGCCTAATATGTCCCTTTAATGTAGTGCATATCCTTTAAGTATTCATTTACTTGATTTATTCATTTGACAGGAATAAAATGAATATTTGGCCTTCTGTAAAGGATATTTTTTGGCACGCTAGTAGATGAATGAACTCAAAGGTTTAATCTCAAGGGTAACTGTGATTTATCTGAAGTAATCATTAGTCTAGGCAAAAGTAAGATGATGTTAAGTTCTGTGGATTAACAGTAGGAGAAAAGGAAATCTATTTTTGTTTCGAGAGAAATTTTGCTACATAACTGTAATTAGGAACAAATCAGAGATTAATGATGCATTATATTCTAGAGCTTTAACTAATAAGCACTAATAAATGGCTTTCTCAACTTTAAATGGCTTTCAAAATATTATTCCTATACATTGCTCCATGTACAGAAAATAATGAAAAGTGGGTCTGTTAATCAGAAAATTCAATATTTATTCTAAAATATGAATTGTTGGCTTAAAAGAATATTTCATATACTCCAAAAGGGCATAAAATCTACCTCTACTAATTAGTTTCTCCATGAAAGCCTTCCAGACAATTATAGGGTAATACTACTGGTCAATGCTTTAGGTGCTTTTCATTAAAAATATAGTGTTGCTGCCAGATGAATTGCTTCATATAAAAGCACTTACCACAAAGCCCTATAATGGAAGGTTAAGTGCTATACTTAATTACTAATTTCAATCCTTATTACCTATATTTTGCAGTGCAGGCACTTTAAAAGGGACCAAATATAGTCTGTTGGTTCCTGCTTCTCTGATTATAGGATTTAGTGGTAAAAGCATTAGTCCAGCTGTTTTTCTAATGAAGAATAACAACAAAAACTTGAAAATAAAAATAGTCACACCACAAACCAATAGAAAAGAGATGTACTAGACATTTCTATTGAACTCATACATAAAATCACTTTGTTCTAAAAACTTTAATCTAGATAACACACACTTCTAAATTTGTATTCAGCCTTCATAGCACTGTTGCAGATAAAGCTCCAAAAGAAGAAGGTCTTTGAAATTTTCATGGCTTATTTCCTACCTCAATATCATGCTGAAATGCACACAGAACAGATGATTAATAAAATACTTGATAACAATGGTGACTCTCCTGAGTTCTTTACATATTGATCATTAACTTTTTAAATGTATATATTTAATTCCTCACAAGTGCTCTAATTTTCTTGAGGACAGATTCTGTGTTTTACTTTTGCTTGTATCCCCCATAATAACTGAGACTTTGCTCAATCTTAATTAATATTATCTAAAATACTTTGCACTGAAAGGGTACATAGAATCTTTGTACGTACCTATTTATTTCTAAGTGTACAAGATGTTGTATCTAAAATAACCATTTCTTAAGATTTGCTCCTTAAAGGATCAGGAGGAACTTAACGGAGGGCCATGGTGGAGAAGAAGGGTAAAAATAGTGGGGGAGAGGGAGGGAGGCAAACCATGAGAGATTTTTGAATGCTGAGAACAAACTGAGGGGTGATGGGGGTGGGGGGGAGGGGAATGGGGGTGATGGACATGGAGGAGGGCACTTGTGGGGGTGAGCACTGGGTGTTATATGGAAACCAACTTGACAATAAACTATTTAGAAAAAAAATAGATTTGCTCCTTAATTATCAGGATATTTCCAGCTTCTGATCTTTAATTATATTTTACATTGTTCCCTATACTGGGTATCCATTTAGTTGGTAAATGAGACATTATATTTGTTTAAAAAAATTTTAGTCTAGAAAAATATACAACTCTTGATGCCTTACTTAGTTTATTGCCTTATTCTCAGCCACTAGTATTCAAATTAAACATTAGTTTGTCACAGGATCATGTCTTTTTTATAATATATCTAGTACATAGTATCTAGTAAGTGCACAATTAAAAGACTGTCAATCAGATAAAATATATTAAAGAGGCATAGAAATTTTAAAAAATATAAAATATTTACCCAAATGCATTAATGCATTAGAAAGCTAGGTTCTGATTATCTATGCTTGGAAAATGCATATTATATATCTCTTTTACAGATGAATTATGTATAGTAATATAATAAAGTCCAGATATAGATATTTTAAACTTAGTTTAACACAGATTTTCCCAAACTAACTTGAAAGTGGGACTTCCTCTCTCCCCTCGTAGGTCACCATTAGCATTATCTGCAAAGGAGCTCTCAAAAATAGCTGTACGGAAAGTGTGATCAAAGTAAAAAGTTACTAAAATGAAATGATTTTAACAAATTAACTGGCGAGACATTCTATGCTACAATAATAGCAACAGGATTTGTCAGTTTACATGTTCAGGTGTACTATTCACAGATGACAAAACCCCCGGAGATACAGCTTAGATATTTCATGGTGTTCAGTGCAGTACCTTCCTCTCAGTAAATAGGTATTGATTAATCCATATTTTTGGGAAATTCACCAATTTACTTTTCCATAATTCCAATAAAGGTGTACTTTTTATGAAAAATATCCTTATATTAGGATTTCAATAAATGCAGTATTAGCAGGGACTATGAGACATATTTAAGTTACTTTCCTTCCAAGTCTTCCATTCCATTACAGACGGTAAAAGAAGGTGTACATTCCTGTAACCATAGGGATAATTCCCAGGACATGAATTCAGCAAGTATTTATTGACTGCATACTATTTGCCAGTATTATAATGAGCAGTGGACATATTATTAATGGGCTTGCTTCTGAATTTTGTCATAGAGCTGGGTTTTTTTTTTTTATCACACTTAATTCAGCAAATATTTGCACAGCACCAGTTTTACAGAATAGGCTTGAAATGAGGTTTGAGGATGTAGAAATATATAAATCAGAAAAGATCTAGAAGGGCACCACAGACATTTTGTTAGATATTTCCTAATTGTGAGTCAGTATTAAGAAAACTCAGATCTTTATTAATAAGTTAGTTATTTCCTCAAATTATTTCTTCCAAGAAACAAATACTTATTACAGAGGCTTATATACATTTTCGTAATCATTTTTATTGTGCAAAATAAAAATTTCTTTTCATATTCTTTCTTTATACTGTGCTATAAATTTGTTGTACAAGTCAGTCATATCTAAAAGGGGGGCAGAGAGAAATGAGGCTGCTGTGTTTAGTAAACTCTTTTGTACTAAAATATAAAGAGGATAATAATTGAAGTAAAATACTGATATACTTTTTTTTGCCCTTTACTTTAAGATGATTTTTAAAGTTTATTTATTTTTGAAAGAGAGAGACAGAGAGTGTAATGGGCACAGAGAGAGGGAAAGAGAGAGAATCCCAAGCAGGCTCTGCACTGTCAGCACAGAGCCTGATGTGGGGCTGGAACTCACAAAATGTGAGATCATGAATTGAGCCAAAATTGGACACTTAACTAACTGAGCCACCCCAGGTGCCCCAAAATAACATGTTATTTTTTAATTGAGAATATATGCAACCACAAGTAACATTGGTCTTAGTTTCTAATTTATTTCCTTTGTTTCAATAATGTAGAACTAACAAAGCTGATTAATAATGAGAAAGGTAATTTTTATTATATCAATAACAGCTTGACATTCATTTTATAGACTTGAAATGAGTAATGGTAGTGTCACAGAACCCTTGTGAAACTCCCATACGGTTATATGACAGTGAAAACAAACTTCATTTGCTTACATGTTCTTATAACTGGTGATTTAGAGTACTATATACTGCTCCTTTCCTATTTCTCTATTTGTCCTATGGCCCTCTCGTTCCCTCAAAGGAACCACCTGGTCCAACTTTCTTTCAGAGAAAAGTATGGAATATTCCTTCCCTCTTTTTTAAATAATAACTTTGTTACTTTTGACAAAGCCTTTCCTTTGTTCGAATGCAAGGATACAGTCAAAAGAGGTTTGACATGTTGCGCCTTTTATGTGTGCATCTTTCTGGTTTCACTGATGTCCTGATTTTTGCAAACGATAATGTGTGCCTTCAAGTTCTCCTGTAAAATGCCATTTGTACACTGTATCAAGAACAGTTTAGAACAGCATTACATTCATATGATTTTAAAGTCCAATAAATACTTGATGGTTTCTCAGAAAACCCACAATTTGGTGAAACGGACGCAAAACAGTGCTTTGTTTTCCAGTTTGTTTTTCATAAAATCTTCCCCCGACACACATCCACTGGCTTACCTGCAGGGTAGCGCTCGATCACTGGCCAGCTGTCCACCTGTAATGTGGCATTGCCACCACTCCTTGTAAAACGGACTACATGGTATTTCCCATCGTTAATGATTGCATTGGACTCCTCGATGGCGATGTCATCTGTCCCAACATTAAATTTAACTCCAATTTTTCCTTGGTGCTAGAAGGGAGGAAGGGACAAAGGAAAAAAAAAAAAGAGAGTTGTATGAAGTTATAGTGATTAGTCAGCATTTAATAAGAATTAAGTATAGGAACAAGACAAGAATGTCCACTCTTGTCAGTTTTGTTTAACATATTCGAACTCCTAGCCACAGCCATTAGGCAAGAAAAAGGAATAAAAGGCATGCAAATTGGAAAGTAAGAAGTGGTACTGGCACTATTTACTGATTATACAATATTATATATAGAACATCCTAAAAACTCCATAAAACATGGTTAGAACTAATAAACATATTCATTAAAGTTACAGAATACAAAATCAATAGACAAAAATCCCTTGTGTTTCTTTACACTAATAATGTACTATCGGAAAAAGAAATTAAGAAAACTATTCCATGTACAATTACGTCAAAGAGAATAAAATGCATGGGAATAAATTTGACCCTGGAGGTAAAAGGCCTGTATACATTGAAAACTGTAAGACATTAATGACAAGAATTGAAGAAAACACAAATAAATGGAAAGAAGAATGGATTAGAAGAATTAATATTGTTACCATGTCCATACTTCCCGAAGGATTATACAGATTCAGTGCAATCCCTATCCAAACTCCGATGGTATTTTTTCACACAAATAGAACAAAAAACCATAAAATTTGCCTGGAACCACAAAAGACCCTGAATAGCCAAACCAATCTTGAGGAAGAAAAAAAAGCTGGAGATGTCATGCTTCCTGATTTCAAACTATATTACAAAGCTACAGTAATTAAAACACTATGGTATCGGCATTAAACAGACACACAGATCAATGAAACAGAACAGAGAGCCCAGAAATACATCCACACATATATGGCCAATTAATTTAGAACAAAGGGGCCAAGAATATACAATGGGGAAAGAACAGTCTCTTCAATAAATAGTGTGAGGAAAACTAGACAGCCACTTGTAAAAGAATGAAACGGGACCACTATCTTACAGCATACACAAAAAATAACTTAAAATGTATCAAAGACTTGAACATAAGACCTGAAACCATAAAAAATCTAGACAACATAGGCACTATAGCTCCTTGGTATAAGTCTTTTGTGATGAATATTTTAATCTGACACAAAAAGAAAGCAACAAAAGCAAAAATAAATAAGTAGGACTACATCAAAGTAAAAAACTTCTGGACAGCAAAGGGAACCATCAACAAAATGATAGGGCAACATGTGAGGAGTAGTTAAGATGGCAAAGAAGTAGAAGGACCTTAGGCTTTCCTTGTCCCTCAAACACAGCTGTATTGAGGTCAGATCACTTGGAACACCCAGGAAATTGATCTGCAGAGTGGCAGAAGGATCTCCACAGTTGGAGGGAGTTAGCATGGCAGGTGTGAGGCTTACTTCAAACAAATCAAAGCATATCTAGATTAGGTCTAAACACTTCCCATTGCAGGCAAGGAGGAGCTATGGAGAGGACTGACTAGTGGGAAAGAGCAGCCAAACTGCAACAGGAGGGTGCACACAACATACACCAGAAACACTCCCTGAGGAGTAAAGCCCTAGATAGTGTATGAACCCTTTTTGACAGAGGAGTGCTCTCAAGTGCAGGAAACATGTCAAGCTTTTAAAACATGCAAAAGATAGAAAGAGCCAAAATGACAAGATGGAGGAATTCTCCCGAAAAGAAAGGTCAAGAAGAAATCACAGTCAGGTACTTGCTCAAAACAGATATAAGCAATCTATCTGAAGAAGAATTTAGAACAACAGTCATAAGCTTATGAAGACACTAGAGAAATCCTTCTATAGAGACCAAAGACCTAAAAACCAGACCAGCTGAAATTTTAAAAAAATGGTATAAGTGAGATGCAAAGCTGACTGGATACAGTCACAATGAGGATTGAAGAAGCAGAGAAGAGAATAGATGATACAGAAGATAAAATTATGGGGAAAATGAAGCAGCAAAGAAGAGGGAAAGGAAAGAATTGGAGCACAAGAGGAGACTGAGAAAACTTAGTGATTCCATAAAACTAAACAATATCTGTATCATAGGAGTCCCAGAAGAACAGCAGGAAAAAGGGGCAGAAGGTTTATTTGAACAAATCATAACTGAGAACTTACCGAATCTGAGGAAGGAAACAGGCATTCAAGCCCAAGATGCACAGAGAACTTACCTCAAAATCAAAAATTACAGGTCAACACCATGATACGTTACAATGAAACTTGCAAAATATAAAGATAAAGAAAGAATTCTGAAAGCAGCTAGGGACAGAAGGGCCTTAACCTACAAGGGTAGACACACGAGATTAGCCGCAGACCTGTCCAACGAAACTTGGTAGGCCAGAAGGGAGTGGCAGGAAATATTCAATGTGCTAGAACATGACAGGGATGTCCACTCTCACCATTGTTGTTCAATATGTTATTGGAAGTCCTAGCATCAGCAATCAGACAATAAAAAGAAATAAAAGGGATGCAAATTGACAAGGAAGAAGTCAAATTTTCTCTCTTCAGAGATAACATGATAGCATACGTGGAAAACACGAAAGACTCTATCCCCAAACTTCTAGAAGTGATACATAAATTGAGCAAAGTTGCAGGATATAAATCAATATACTGGAATAGGTTGTTTTTCTACACATCAATACTGAAACAGCAAAAAGAGGAATCAAAAAATAGATCCCATTTACAACTGCACCAACACCCATAAGAGACATAGGAATAAAACTACCCAAAGAGGTAAAAGATCTGCACATTGAAAACTACAGAAAGCTTGCGAAAGAAAATAAAGAAGAAACAAAGAAATGGAAAAACATTTCATGCTCATGGGTTGGAAGAACAAATATTGTTAAAATGTTGATACTACTCAAAGCAATCTATACATTCCATTATTCCCTATCAAAATAACACTAGCATTCTTCACAGAGCTAGAAAAGACCATTCTAAAATGTGTACGGAACCAGAAAGATCCCGAATAGCCAAAGCAATGTTGAAAAAGAAAACCTAAGCCGGGGGCATCAAAATGCCAGACTTCAAGCCATATTACAACACTGTAATCAGCAAGACAGTATGGTACTGGCACAGACACAGACACATAGTTTCACGGAACAGAACAGAAAATCCAGAAATAGACCCACAAATGTATGGCCAACTAGTATTTGGCAAAGCAGGAAATAATATCCAAGGAAAAAAGACAGTCTTTTCAGAAAATGGTGCTGGGAAAGCTGGACAGTGACATGCAGAAGAATGAACCTGGACCACTTTCTTTTATCATACACAAAAATAAACTCAAAATGGGTAAAAGGCCCAAATATAAGACAGCAATCCTTCAAAATCCTAGAGGAGAAAATGGAAAAACCTCTTTCATCTTGGCCATAGCAACTTCTTATGGAGGCAAGGGAAACGAATGGAAAAATGAACAATTGGGACCTCATCAAGATAAAAACCTTCGGCACAGTGAAGGAAACAATCAACAAAACTGGAAGGCAACCGACAGAATGGGAGAAGATACTTGCAAATGACATATCAGATAAAGGGTTAGTATCCAAAATCTATAAAGACCTTATCAAACTCAACACCCTAAAAACAAATAATCCAGTGAAGAAATGGGCAAAAGACATAAACAGACACTTTTCCAAAGAAGACGTCCAGATATGGACACATGAAAAAATGTCCAACATCACTCATCATTAGAGAAATACAAATCAAAACCATAATAAAATACCTCCTCACACCTGTCAGAATGGCTAAATTTAACAACTCAGGCAACAACACATGTTGGGGAAGATGTGGAGAAAGAGAAATACTTTTGCACTGCTGGTGGTAATGCAAACTCGTGCAGCCATTCTAGAAAACAGTATGGAAGTTCCTCAAAAAATTAAAACTAGAACTACCTATGACTAAGCAATTGCACTATGAGGCATTTATCCAAAACATATTAAAATGCCGATTCAAAGGGGCAAATGAACCCCAATGTTTAGAGCAGTGCTCTCAACAATAGGCAAATTATGGAAAGGGCCCAAATGCCTATCAAATGAAAAATGGATAAAGAAGATATGGCATATATGTATAAACGCACACACACATGCACACACACACAAACATAGAAACACACACAGTGGACTGTTATTTGGCAATTAAAAAGAATGAAATCTTGCCATTTGCACAACAGGGATGGACCTCAAGAGCATTATGCTAAGAAAGACAGCGAATGACAAATACTACTTGATCTCTCTTATATATGGAATCTAAAACAAACAACACATCAAAGTTATAGATACAGAGAGTAGATTGGTGATTCCAAGAAGTAGGGGATGAGGAGTGAAATGTGGCAAAAATGGGTGAATTGGTTTTCTTATTTAGTTTAAATAAAGTTTTAAAAAAGAGGCTCAGACATAAATATACGTGTGTGTGTAAAATTGTGTGTGTGTGTGTGTATGCGTGTGTGTGTGTAATCACTTCCCTCAAAATATTCACAGTTAATCTTGGGTTCTTTTTATAACTACATATATATACTAAGGCCATCTTAGAGGCCTTTTTCTTATCATGTAGTTACCCTCATCCAACCACCTAGTCCCTGTTCTAGGAAGCCACAAATTTAAACAAAACATTACAAACAGTGTATTGTTCAAGAACATGCTTCAGAAAATCATTGCTTTTCTCCAATTTTACATCTAAAAAATTCATATTAGAAGCAAGATTCTTGACATTTGGGTCAAACTGGAGCATCTCTTTCATGGATGATTGATATACTTTCTAGAGAACTGAACTGTTTTCCTCCAAAGGGGGCCCCCGAAAAAGTGCACAGCTGCCTGTGGGGAAGACATCCTGTCATGTTCGTTAACGTAGTTTCCTTACTCCACTCTCCATTTCACACACATACAAATAAATGAGGCACGAAATTCTCTCTTTTAATAATAACTAGCAAATCACAGCAATTAAGTCTGTTTGGAGTGGAATGATAAATGTTCATAATATAGAAAATGATTCTAAAAGATATGCAACACGCTGACAGGCATTTAGTGCATGCAGTTCCTTAGTCCTTATTCATGAAAAAAAAAAGTCATCAAATGCTAAGTGCCTGAAATGTACTCAATGTCTGTATTTTACAAATGATGAAACTATGACACAGGAATGTACAAGGACTTGTTCAAGGTCAAGTGACAATAGACAGGTACCAGTACTAGAATTCAGTCCCTGAATTGTGGTTTATAACTAAGTTATGTTTATATCAAACTAACTTCCTCTCAAGGGGCACCTGGCTGGCTTAGTCAGTTAAACGTCTCAACTCTTGATTTTGGCTCAGATCATGATCTCATGGTTTGAGTTGGAGCCCTATGTTGTGTGCTGCATGGAGCCTGTCTGGGATTCTCTCTTCTTCTGTCTCTGCCCCTCTCCTGCTCGCTCTCTCTCTCTCTCTCAAAATAAATAAATAAATATTAAAAATTGGGGTGCCTGGGTGGCTCAGTTGGTTGGGTGTCCAACTTCAGCTCAGGTCATAATCTCATGGTCGGTGAGTTCGAGCCCCCCATCAGGCTCTGTACTGACAGTTCAGAGCCTAGAGCCTGCTTCAGATTCTGTGTCTCTTTCTCTTTCTACCCCTCCCTCAGCTCACGTGCTGTCTCTCTCAAAAACAAATAAATGAATGAATGAATGAATGAATGAGGGAATAAATAAATAAACAAAATTAACTTCCTCTCTGAATTATGAAAAGAGGCATTAAAATCATTCTACTTGCAAAGTTTGTTGCTGTTAATTTTAGAATTTCGTAATATGAGGCTGCAGAGAAGTGTGTGCTTATGTCCTCTGCCTCTGAGAAGCATTCTCTCACAGCAGGGCTGTCAGCTCTACCAGGAGCTCAGCTGATTTTGTAAAGCATATGGATTTGCCCTTAATCAGTAGCAAAGAATACAAGCACTGCAGGCCCCTGTCAGAGTACATAACCTCAAACTGTCTGCAGCTCACCTGTCATCAAACCTCAGCTGAGAGGAACAACATGTGGGAAGAGAGGTCTAAAGGACATAAATATCTATCCATTCCTGTAGAAATTTATCATCAGAATATCGGAAACCTGAAGATTTGGACCACATGCTCTTAACCTTTCACTGCAGCAAAAGTAAGGATGGCATCAGCTTAGGCTGAGTGTTATTTCAAAAGTATCTTGTATAAAATTGCATTAACTAAATGGAAGTATGTGAATACATTACTTGGCACACTGCTCATTCTCCCCTTTATATTGACATGCAAAAGTTTCCATTTTTCTTTTTTCTGCTTTTTACTATTCATAAAGGATCTCTTTCTTATAATGAGTTAGTATGGGTTTTGTGTGTTCTGATTTGTTTTTAGGCTTGAGGGACAATACAACTTAAATCATATTTCTTTTCTGACTTAGGTTATTAGGAAACTCAAAATCAAAGAGTAGGGTAATTTTTAAAGCTACATAGAGTTGAGGTGTATTTTTTCTCTCTAGACTTATTTTTACTGTCTACCATATTTCTCAGAATCCTTATTTTTAAATATATGCCATTGTAGGCATTCCAGTTTTTTGCAGAATGATTCCAGTGATAAACAAACAGCTGGATTCCCATGAACACTGAAACTTAATCCAAGGGCCTGTGGAGACATTATTTCGACATTTTTTATTCAGCACAAGCCTTTTGTGCAAGCAATCATTATTTCCTCATTTTGGCAGAATTCCAATTTGCTCATTTTCAGTAAGATATTTAACATGATATAGGTATATTTTTAACACATGTATGATGTAACTCACAGGGGAAAAATTAAGAATCTTATTTAAGAGATTAACAAGCACTTTTATAGTGTCCAAGTACTTTATAAATACTAACTTTGATATTTCTCAAAACGGCCCCATGAGAAAGGTACTATTTTATCTCTATTTGACAGATGAGGAAATTAAAGCGCAGAGTGATTCAGGAATTCGGCTAAGGTCACACAGCTAGAAAGAGAAAAGCTGTGACTCAAACCCAAGCAGTCTCACTCTAGAGTTTGTGGTCTTAATAATTATGCTAGGCTGAATTCGAGGAAGGTTGGGTCATCCAATAACTGCAATTAGCAGATGTGGTTAATCTATCTGTACTTTGCTACCCGTTTATTTTCCTGCTAGGAGCACCATGGGGCCTCATATTGTGCTTCGCAGATTTTACATATGTATCAATCAATACGTGTTTACATAATTTTATAGAGGGTAGTAAGCAACTGATACGCAGATGTTACAGGATGTTAAAATGGACTTTCGGTCTTAATTTCAGCTGCAATCTTGAAATGGTAATAAGTCAAAAACAGACTGCCACTTTCATTCTACAAAATGAGGTATACAACTTGCAAAGGAAAACACCACAAACTGTTTTTTGGGACCTTGAATTAATTACCTATTTTTAGCCCATTAAAGAGGAGAGAAAGGCCAGGAAAAGACAGATAACTGGAAGGGGATTTTTGGAGACCACTAGCCTGTGAAGTGATGTCTATGTATCTCCAACTGCTTGAAGTGATATCTATGTTACTTTCCCCATATCTCAAGTGCAAGAGAAAGTGACTTCAATGAAACATCTCAAGAGAGTTTGATGCTCATCTCCTGGAACTTGGCGGCTGCGGTTAGGATAGTCAGCAGTTCTAGTTGTTCCTGCCTGGAATGAATTCTTGCCTGAGAAATCCCCCAAGAAAGGGACTATGGCTGGCTGATGCTCTGATGGCAGAGCAAAGACATATTACTGTACCTGTGCATCAAAGTCTGTTAGAACAAGTGACAGGTGAGCATTACCCATGGCTTAGAGAGCCAGCATGGAATTGTGTTGTATCACATTAGAGAGGGCCACCAGCGGGGGTGACTTGGGAGAGGTGGTGAGCAGTGAAGACAACAGAAGGAACCTGAGGTTGCAGGGTGGACTGAGGCAGAAATCCTAAATGACCACCTGAAGGAGGTGTACTTACCTACCTCAAGGGAATTGCAGGTAAGAAAAAAAAAAAGTCCAATGATGTGATTAAGAGCACTAAAGAACCCACTAAAATGCCCCCCCCCGCCAGAGTCTGTATTCAGTTTTGGCTAAGCCCAGCTAGATGTATTAGCCAAATATGATCAAGGAGGACCCTTATCTTCTCTTCTTTTTCCTGCTTCATATGTGGAGGAGTCAGATCGGAGGAGGAGAAGTGAACATCACTAAAACAAGAGGAGAAACAGCCTCAACCCTTCAACCAGTGCAAGTAGCTGCTCCAGGGCAACCCAAGCAGGGCTAATAAACTGCCTCTAACTGAAGTTGTATTTATTATTACAAAGGCATGAACTGAAATTACTTCCTATGTGTAAAAGTGAATGGATGGGTTTTTTTCTATCTAAGTGGGACAAAGGTAGTGTTAAGATTTTCCCTGGGGTCAGGAAGAACTACTCCACAGGACACCAGATTTAAATTCCTGTTGCACTGTAGGAATCAGCTTTTTTGATGTACCAAGTGCTTGAGGATATTTGTTACTTTGGAGTTGTCCACTGTTTTAGGGTTTCTTCTACTTCAGACATGTTTCTTATTCCAGGATAGACTGAAAGAAATTCTGAAGGTTCCCTACTTGTTCTGATAGGGAGGCTACAATAGTCGCTTATTATCAAAGTTCTAATCATTAAGGAGATTCAGGTTCTGTAAATGCCAAAGGTATAAGGTGTACCAAACTCTGGAAAAAGAGTCCCTTTGCTTTATCCCTACATTTTTTTTCAAACAATATGAAATGTAAAATGCTTATTTTCTAGTATAGAATCTCTAGAATTTGAAGGACTTCAGTTCTTACAACAGAGTAAAACAAACAATTAAGAAACAATGAGGGCTGGTGATGTGGTGATGCTTGGAGAACTTCTGACTTAAATGATGCCCATCCCTTCCTGAATATATGTTGATTATGTCCTTTGACTTCCAAGATCTTTGATATTTCATGGATCCAAACTCCAGAGTCAGCTAGAACAGAACTAAATATCACCCAAGTAGGTTCAGACAATAGACGCTACATGAAATCAGACATTATTTACCCTATCCGGGCTGCATCAAGCCACAGAGTCCATTTTTTCCCCTGAAAACAAATAAATTAAAAATGCACATAAACCACAAAATATTATTATGAAACATAGAGAATCAGTATTTTGATTCCATTCAGAATTGGTAAATATTCTCAAAACACCCCCCCTCATAGTGACAGAATAGCAAATCATCTCAATTACATAAACAATAAAACTTGCTAAACTTTCTTGCCAATGGATAATTACATTTAAAAGAATCCATTTCAAATTCTTATTCTCTGGGATTAAATGTGATTGTCTCCAGCAATGTCTCATGAATATTGTATCAGCAAAACCAGTAGTAATTTCACTGGACATGTACCGATATTTCAACATTGTATCTTCGTTGAAATAGAAAACTGGCTCACATATAATTTCAAAAATCTATTATGAGAATATCAGTAACAAGGCATTTATAATTTAATGAAGTCTTTCCATGGATTCATTAAATAAATAGTGACAAAGGTAATTATTGATTTTTTCACAAAAGCTCATTTCTGAATAAGGATTATATTATTAAACGAAGGTAAAAGGAAACATGAAAGATAACACTGGGAAAGAACTTGAAAGTTCTAGCAAGTGGCACCATAGTTTCGTGCATCTTTTAATTCCATCTGCAATCACATATTCCGTTGAAAATATTTCTTTTAACCAAGATTAAGATTTAATGGTGTACTTGATAGCTTGGCATACTTGAAGCAAGATGTCTGTATGTTACAAATGCAGATATATTTCAATCTATATGCATAACAATTAGGTAAAACAGAACACATAAATGTAAAAATTTATCCTATATATGGCATAGAGACATGTCCACTGATTTTTTTCTCTATACTGGGGTTTTTATATAGAATTGTGTGCCTTGACTATGTCAAAGAAAACAACCAAAAATGAAAAAAAAAATTATATTCTGCGATTTTTTTGTTTACCATACTTTCAGAGTATCAACCACCAAGATGAACAAATGTGCAGTGCAGGATGGCACGTAGATTAGCAAGGAGACTTGCGTATGGTCAGCCTATAAGCTTCTGCTCTGCAACACGGTGAGGTCCTATACTCCAGGGCCCCACTGTGGATAAAACTCAACAGGGCCTTCAAATACTCTGAATGCTTATGCTCATTTCAGAATACAGAACAACTCCCACGGCCCAATTTTACAGAGTCAACTGAAATCGAAGTCAAGTTGAACATTATGTTTGCTCCTCCAGAGAATAATCCTCACCAGGGAATGGAGGTTTTAAGGCCTGAGGGGGACTCTGGGGCCTACAGTCGCTGTTGCTGCAAGAAAGTAACACTGCAGAGTGTGTCAGCCAGCCACCTCTTTTCTCAACTTGAAACAAACACACTGATTTAGATAACTGCCTATTTCACCCAAATACATCGCTAAATAAATGACAAAGAGATCTTACTATCTGGTAGAGACTGTTTACCAATCTACATAATTAAAGAGTGTTTTTGGTTGTTTTAACTTGGCACTGAGCTGGAAACGTACGCCTCCCCCCAAACACACACACCATTTCAAAAACAAGAAGCTATTGCTGCCGTGTCTCCCACTTTCCCCACTGAGTAATATTTTATTTATTTAGTTAGTTAATTAGTAAAAATTGAACATATAACATTCATCTTGCATTGTGTAAGTGTGTAGACTACACAAACATATAAAGTGTGTTCCCTGTCTCACAGGAATTTTTCAATCAAATCACAAATCATGCACGTAAATATTCACACCCACAAAAGAGTTGAGGGAACAGCAAGGGGGAGCAGGGTGCACTGTGGGGAACTGCCCTGAGAGGGCTCAGGGAGCCTCCAAATGTGTGGCAGAAGCAAGCTCCCAAATAGACAGCTATAATACACCTCATGGATACCAAACACACCCAGGGACATAGAAGACCCTTCCATTTGTCTCCCACCTCTTCCCAGGCCCTGCACACCAGTGTGCTCACTGCGTGAAACACACTGAGCTCTTAAAACTCCAGGCCAACCTGAAGACTGAGTGCTATTTTCCTATCTACTCAGAGAGTTTAAATAATGTGTCCTAAATCATAGACTTAATAAATATCAGTGCTGGGACCTGGTCATGTTGGAGGGGCTTTCTAAAAGAGAATGGCTTCAACTGTGTCCGTGTTCCAGGAAAAATATTTGAAGCCAAAGGACTGAGTAAGGTATAGGGCAGTAGCGAAGTGCACCTTTCCTTATGGCTAATTACATTTTACAGCACCACGTACCAAGGTACCAGAAGTGGGTGAGATCATTGGTGATGCCACTTTAGAAAGATCTCATTTAGGGGTAATATATTCTAAGAAAACAACATTTTCATTTTCCCATCCAATCTCCATTAAGGGTTAGTATGTCTTTTCTAATCAGTCTCTATTCTACAGAATTCTAGAGTTCCCTTAATTCCATGAAATTATATCCTGGACAGTGATGCCATCTTCTTGGAGGCCTATATGTATCTCTTGGTGTTCAGAGTTCCTAATACTCTTTGTAAATCTATGACAGCCTCCCTCACACACTGCTTTTGGTGCTAGTTTTTATGCATCTGTTCTAACTTCTCAACCATATTATAGAAAACTCGAGTAGGAAAAAAGACTGACATGCCTCCTTGTATCCTCACGGCACGTTGGAGACCACCTGTACATTTGCAATTTTCTAAAACTCTTTCACATACAATTTTCTCTTTTTAATTGACATATAAGTCATATATCATAAAACTTTTTCCTTTAAAATATATGCTTCAGTGGTTTTAGTATATGTACAAGGTTGTGCAATCCTTGCCTCTTTTTAATTTCAGAACATTTTCATCATATTTCAATTTCCTTTTGATGAAATAATGCATAGAAAGTTCTTAGCATTTTTAATGGCTACTCAGCACCTATGAGCTTTATTATTATTGTGGCTACTATTATTATTATTCTTACATTTGGAAAACAATGTTTTGCTTCTTATTAGGTTTGACATAAGTTAATTAAAATAATGCTTGAATTATATGGCCATTATAGTTTAGTAAGGACACATAATATCTCATTGATCTTCACAACTTGTGAAACAGTGTATCTATTTTATAAACTGAGAAGCCAAAGCTCAAAAAGGCTGAGACTTGACCAAAGTCAGAGCATCTATCTACCAGGTGGTTTAAGACAGAACATTCTAAAATCTAATCATGTTTACCTATGGGATATACTACCATGTCATTGGTTGTAGTGAAGCAGATTCTGCTTGATTAGACAACCTTTTTGCCCCCTTCCAATCTCAATGATCCTATGGCTCTATAAAAAGCCTTCATGAATGGCTAAGCAGTTAGTGCGTGTGCACACACGCGCACGCACACACACACATACACAATTTAGAAAAATACTAATTTTTTGAAACACATCAAAGACACCAAAATCTGAATGTGAATTTTAGTGTTTTAAATTTATAAAATAGATGAACTCTAGCATTTAATTTATGTTTAAATCAGGAATTCTCCAATTTGGGAGGGATGGGGCAATATACCACTAGGTCAGTGTCTCAGATATCTTTGTAAAGCATATGTGTTTTTTCCCAAGAAATTATAACCCCTTCACCTCAGAGGGGATGGGGACACTTGTCTTTATGAGTAAGAACTCTTGCCTTGCCAGGTATGTAGAACTTGGTGGTGGTAAGTGAGATGGGTCAATGAGTTCTCCATCTGAGGATGGATAGACACTGAGTTCTAATGATAACACCAACTCTTTAATGCCTCCCTTTCCTCATATCATCTGTCTTTAGAGGAAATTAAGTCAAGGATCAAAACAACATTGGGTGAAACTGGCCCACTAAATGACTGGCTAGTATATCTTTGAAAGGGGCAATAATAACTTGATATTTGGAGATTGTCTCATTTTGTTTCTTTCATCAGTCGAGTCAATACTAGATTAGCCTTTACATTTGTAAAGTCATTCTTAAAGCCTTATGAAGTTCTGTCTAGTAGCCATGGGTTCAGAGATGTCATCAAACCTTTTTCATTATACAGGTAAGTATAGACTTTGCTATATAATTACAGTCAACACTAATGCTCCAAATTTCCATAGCACAGGGCACCACACTTTTCAGACAAATGGACAAAACATCTTTGGATCATGAGTTTAGTCCTCTGTATGGTAAATGTTACCTCAGTAATTAGGTTATAAATAAAATAAAATTAGCCTTTGTATTTTTTAAAAATATGTTTTAAAGAACATATCAAGAGATAAATGCAATTATTTTTAATGCTTTGAGTGATGAATGTTTACAAGCTATACATGAAATGAAAAGGTCAGTCTGGAAGGGATATCATTTTTCAAACTTGTGCTTGTGAATCGTGACTTGCAACCAGAAAAATAATAACGAGATAATATTTTCAAACGTGTGTGATGGATTATGCGATCTTGGTTTTCACAAGCCTCAAGCAGAGCTCTACTTGCAATGCGTTTCAAGAGAAAAGCTGACAATGCTACCTTTCTCCTTTTCTTTCTTATTGACTTCTAGTCTAGGGCTACCTGTCTGACATCCTTGGAAAAAGCAAATGTGTGCATATGGGCAGAGAAAGGCATTCACCAAAGACTATTTCCTATAGAATCAGCAAGGCTCTATTATTCCCAGCATAGCAAGTAATAATTTCTGCAGCCTTCAGAAATGAATGTATGTTTATGTATGTGATTTTGGCACAATAGAGTTTTCAGAAGAGAATATGGAATCTCTAAGGCTGAAATTCCTGAAGATTATAAGCTTTCTTCATCTTAAAACAGTAATATTGCCACAGAAATAAAATATAAAAAATTATATAAAATAAAATAATGTCAAGACATGTTTATCAGATATTTACTAGGTGCAATGTATTTCTCAAAACACTATCCCTCTCCTTATAGAACTCAATAAATTTTACGTGTATTTTCTGGTTGTGATTATATGCATTCATTTCTCTAAACTTCATGATTTTCTTGCATAAGTGACACTAAAATTTTGGAAATATCTTAATGAGTTTTGTCCTCAGCAATATTCATTCATTCATTCATTCATTCATTCATTCAACATATACAAACTGATTTCTTACTATAAAGACATTCTGCTTAAGTTATGAACAGTGGTTAACAAAACAGAGGACACTGCTGCCAACATGAAGCTTGACTCAAATTATTTCTTTATACGTTAAAATTTATATTAGCATATACAGTATGCTAAGTGTCAAGAAGGAAAAACACAGGGTGTTACAAGAGGCATTGAGTAGTTAAGGAAAGTCACTTTTAGGAACTGAAGATCAGAAAAAAGACAGTAATATGAGAGTGAGAGGGTTCCAAGTAGAGAGAAGAGTGTATGCACAGGCTCCAAGGAAAAATATGTCAGTATAAAGACAGATGCTTTCATGTACAATTGTAGATTCAGATATAAATATATGGATTCTTCATAGAAATGGAGATATGTAAATTATAAATGAACATATGTAGGTATTATCCAGAAAGCTTATTGAGGAGAAGTAGGTCATGAAATTACATATAAAAATGAAAATATATCATTTGCACAAGCAAAGCAATTGAAGACAGATAGGTTAGCATACTAAGAACGTTAAACTATTGATACAAATGTAGAATCTAACACTATGCATTTTGACATTCATCTAGTTGTTTGTTCCCAAGTTTCATTCATCAATGTGCTTTATGAAATACAATATATAAAGACTTTCTGAATCAACAGGGACTGGCCACATTTTCCAAAAGTCATTTACTTCTACAGTGTCAAAAAATGATTCATCATTCTATGCTTATATTTCAAAGCTAATGTAACACATTTAGTTTCTTTGTGGGTAGAATGTCTTGTTAACTTATTTCTCTAGAGAGCTCTTTTATCTTAAGATGTAGCAAGAATTCTCTGTACAATTTCCACCTGATAAATACTGTTTAAAATTACTAGGCTAGTTTTATAAGTACTCTCCACAAATTATTTGAAGAAAGAAAAAGTTTTCACCTTTGACTCTTTTACCTCCCTGTTCACCTAGAAGAGAAAATGAACAAGGTTCAATGCCCATGTCCCTAAAATGTACATTTGCAAGCAATGAACTTCAAATAAGAGAAGCGATTCCTCTAATTCTACTTCTGGAAAAACTGCAAATAAATGAAGTAAAAATATGAGTTTTTCCTAAATGTGGTCAAGAATTTTCAAGATAAAAACACACAAAGTACTTAACTACAAATAATTCATGAACATTTTGAACCTGAGATAAATGGTCATTGCTATCTTCTTGAGAACAATAACCAGTGTGGGTTCCTGAGGTCATCCCTTACTGTTTACCTAGAAGAGCCAGAGGACATTTTGAGGAGACTGTGGATTCCGATAACAGGGTAAAGACAGGCTGAAAGATCTATAATGAAGTCAAATTATCAGTGCTCTATAAAAGAACACATGTGCTCTCTCTCCCTTTCTCCCTCTCTTCCTAACTGCTTTATCACACTAGCCTTTCATTCCCATGCAAACACCATGTTCTGTCCCATCATAGGATCTTTGCTGTTCTTTCTGTTTCTGTCTGGTTAGTTCTTTCACTGTTTAACCCATCTCCAAATAATGGCTACCTTATATTTGAGGGGAGAAAAAAAGACTTCAGGGTAGAGCTGGGCATCCAATCTGCTGAGCAAAAGTATAAAGCTTGTCTATGGAGATGTTCTTTTATGGAGCAAAAACTGATTAATGTTCACACACTGAAGTACACAAGACACTTAAAGGTCTTTCCTGACAATGCATGCAAAGCCAGTGCCAAAAAAGAAGGCCATGTCTTGTGTGATTAACAGTATTGTTTAGTGGACTTTGGGTTACCTGTGACAAACCTTTAATCATTAAATATCACAGAAAGATTAATATGCTGTGTTCTCATGTCCAACTTATATATGTACCTTGCCAAACATGTATACTCTCTCAAAATGAACACATACCAAATCTAACTGAGAAGGTAAAAATCCACTGAGAAGTTAATCACTAGTATCATTCTAAGGCCAAATGGGAACCATATCTAACTTATTTGCTCTTTTCTAATATCAGTGCCATACTTATCACGTGAGTGTGGCTATAGAGAAAGGGCTATATTTGGCAGCAGATGCATGAAGATGATGATGATGACGATGACGACAATGATGATCATGACAATGGTGATGGCGGTGGTGATGGTGATAATGATGATAATAGCTACCTTTTCTTGAATACTTGCTGTGTGCCAGGCACTCCTTACAAGCAGTTTACAAGACATACTATATTAAATATATATTATTTTTCCAGTTATTTAATGAAGAAGCTGAGTCTCAAAATACTTAATGACCCAAATCACCTGCCTATTAAGCATGAAAGCTGTGATCTAGTCTCAAGCAATCTGGTTCCAAATTTTATATGCTTAGCCATACCAGTGTGCCTCCCAGAAGGAGTCCACAGTGCTTAAAAGAGATTACAGTTTACATGTGATATCAGTATGCCTCTTGAGAAGAAAGAGATGTCAACATGCTTCTATTGTATGTGCCAAGCAATATATCGATTACTTTTCAAATGTTTACCCCTTTAATCTTCACAATAACTCTTTTCTCAGCTTTAAAATTATCATGTTGAGGATGTTTGAACCTCAAAGCAAGTAGGTGAATTTTCTAAATCAGAGCTAAAATATCAAGTTACATCCAGTACAGGCCTATCCAGTTTCAAATTCATGTTTTTCTACCACATCATGCTACTTTCCTCGGTACATTCTTCAGACACATTGGAAAAAGAACAGGCCACATGAAAGTATCCTGGGGCCTGTAAACTCTTGTTTTATGAGGCTTGAACTGACAAACTTGCCATGATAAGGGTGGATAGAGCACAGCAACTCTTCTTTCATGGGCATTAACTTAGTGCAGGTGCTCAGAATTACTAGCAGGCTAACTCTTCACCAGCACTAGGGCTAGAAAAGATCTTCTTATACTTGGTGAGCCCCTGGAATAATATGGAAGCAAATACCCTTTAGATTAAATTAGAAGTCTAGATGTCACCAGATGCTCAAAAACTCTATGGAAGGGCACTTGGAAAAAAATGGCCAATGTCTGTCTTCTCTCCCCACTTGTCTGCACCCCTTTTTTCCTCTAATATCTTTTTCCCCCACAGCTAAAAGATTTCTTAAAGCCATTTTTAGTAATATTAGTTGTCATTTTAGAAAGATGTGTTTCAAACTTCCAATCAAATCCGATGGAATACATAATCATCATAATAAAATCAGTCATTAAGTGTTTTGTTAAACAACAACTGGAAAGGAAATGAGAAACTTAATTGCTTTTTCCCAATAGTGTTATACCTAATATTTAAAAATAAATATTAATAACTTTCAGGAAGTCAAATCTTTCAAATGTCACAATCCAGAATCAAATAAATATAGATCTGAACTTTGTAGCGAGTTTGCTTGTATCAAAAAAAGCTTTGTATAGTTCTATATACTATAGTACACAGTATAGTATAACTATAGTTAGACGAAGCCTTTAAATGGTTTCAGAAGAAATTAAGTAAACTATCATTATTTTTTATATCACAATAAAAATTATTTAATAAGTAGTGTTGCTGAACATTGAAATATGAATTGACCCAATAGAAGTATTTTTCTATTATATATTTCAATTTAGTTAACTTTCCAGGTCATGATTAGAAATGCTATTAGTCTGATTTCTTATTCTATCTCACTTAACCCCTCTCTGAAAAGTATAATGACCATGTTTAAGATCCTTTCAACATTCTCCTTCCATGAATATTTAAATTTTTCTATTAATAAATCAAAATTCTTCAAATTGTCTGATTTTTATCTTAGTTGCTTGAAACCAGCCTCTCAATCATTTCCATCTTCTCTTTCTTCCTAAGTATGGGTCTAGTTTTTAATGATATCATTTTAATTTGAGCTAATTTTATCCAAGATGCTGTCCAAGGGTGCCAGCTCTGTGAGAAGGCTTCATGCAAGGAATCATAAAGATTCATGTTGCACTAAAAACTGGAAAAAAAAAAAAACACAACAGCATGAAATTCTCCTCAAGCAAAAAGCATGCTTTGATGTCAACAGAAAGAGGGAAGAATATTTAATATTGTCTCTGGTTGTGTGTCAATTAACAACTAACAAGGAACAGTCTATGGTTCAGTCATAAAATTTCTACATTTACACTTAATAATGGGTGACTAAGAAATGCGGGAAGCATTTCAGTTTGGACCAATATGCAACAAATATGAACCCAGCGCAATTGGCTTGGTGGCATTAAGCTTCTGATCAGCTTTCTTACAGCTGATCTGACAGCTTTCTGATCAGCTGTCTCAAATGTGCCCTGACAATTTATTTCATATCCAAAAACTGCCATAAAAAGGAATTATTAAAAAAATTTCTATATAAATTTACCTCATAAATTTAAATATCATCTTAGCACGTTATTTTTGTTTTTAATGCAGTCCTGACTCATCATTTAGCTGCACTGTCATAACATCCAATCTATGTTACAAGAGCTGAGCTGTTTTGACACGTTTTTCTAACAAATCTACACTGACATTAGTACAGAGCATCAAAATGCACTGGTTATGGAAGATATGTAGTTAATGCATACGATGTACGATTATCAGCTTAAAAAGTAGCCAACATTCAAGTTTTTCGAAAATGCACACACAAAAAAGAGAAACTTGATGATAACATCTGAAATAACCCTTCAATACCAAAAGGTGCATCATGCTGTCTTACACACACACGCACACACACTAGCTGAGTGTTTCAAAAGTATTGTTGAATTTTTATCCACTCCTGAGCTGCAACTTAGTTTTAACCCCACTTATTTTTTTGGAACAGTATTTATTATTTTTGACTTTCTAAAAAAAAAAAAAAAAAGTCTTCCCCTTTTCATTCTCTTGCTAGCCAAAATTCCCCTAAGAGTTTTAATGGTGTCATGCTGTCTCTCACTCTATCCGGATGAAAGCTGTATAAGGTACATTTCTGCCATCTCTTTAATCTTCAAAGAGATTATAGGGACTTTTAAAAAATTACTATTATAATTTAACTTCTTACTTGCTTTAGAATTATTCCACCACAAATACTATCATGTTACCTTCTCAGACCCCAATTTTTTGCGCCAATGACTACAACAGAAATACTATACAAATTGTCAATCCCTTAAAAACTAGAATAAATACCCACCCAGCTATCTCCTTAGTTATATTCATATACTTTTACAGTGCTAAAACTAATAAAATGGTACAAAAATAACTAAAAATGATAAAACTAGAACAGAAAAAACTGCAGTGTAAAGGCTTCTTGGCCTAGACACTTTATGCCCCAGTTATTGATAATATTGATAATAATATCAATAAGCTTTAACTGTTAGTGACCATTTCCTACATTCCCAGTTCAATCTTCTAAAATATAGCACTGAACACAGTTGTAGCCAATAACAGTTGCCAAATAAATAAATACTGAATATGAATGAATTCTCACATGAACTCTGAGAAGCAGAGTTATTACCAACATTTTATAAAGACACTGAGACATAAAAATATTTAATCACTGTCCAAAGTCACTCTGCTAATGAGCTGAAGAATTAAGACTTGAATCCAGATCTGCTTATTTTAACTACTACAGTATTATACTGCCTTTGGGGGTAAAAGTCACAGGAATAGATAATTCCCAGTGATGAGACCAGTTTCAGAATACAGAAAATGATAGATAACCACCCATCTAACTTCATAAAATTAGAACTTCCTCATACAAGAGTCAGTGAAATGTAGTACCCACACACACAAATCCCAATTCCATAGGCCAATTTATATTCTAATCATAGGTTATAAAAATCTACTTGACATACTCCCTACAAGTATTCAATAGCATGCAAATGAATAACCTACCATGACAAAGATGGGCGCTTCATGCACCTCCATTTACTGAGTCAGTCCCAGTGTGGCACTTAATATAATAACTGACTTTACCTTTATAATTCTAAGGTAACTATTAATATGATCATTTTACAGATGAGGAAATGTGGCCTAAAGTTACACAGCCACTAAGTATAAACCTAGGATTCAAGCTTAGTGCTTTCTGACCTCAGATGCCATGCATGACCATGCTGGGGATATATCAAGAATGCTATGATGTTTCAAAATTAGTCAATCTAATAACATGTATCATTAGGACAAGTGAGGAAAAAGCAATATAAATCATTAAGACAAATTCTATAAAGATGCTGGATAAATGTAATACCATTCACAACTTCTTAAAGATTTACTTAGTAAATTAGAAATAGAAGAATATTCCTTGGCACCATAAAAGCAAATCTACCTTAAGTTTATTGCCAACATCATACTTAACACTAAAAGCACTGCCATTAAAGTAAGAGATGGATTTTTACATTATAACCATTATGTGTTAGCTTTGTTTCAGACACGTCAATCAGTATGATAGGAAATGGAAATAATAGTTTAAAGTATTGAAAAAAAAAGAAAACAATCCCACACTGCTGCTACTAAACTGAAACTACACTATTGGACACAAAAATAGGCATTTCAAATAGCATCAAAGGCCAGTCTTCAAAAACCTGTTCTAAGAATGAGATGGTCAGTCATAAATGCATACATTCTTATAAGGAGTAGTAAGAGGCATTCAGCAAAATGCCTTAGAATAAAGAAGAGAAACGTGAGTTTAATAAAGGTATATGAACATTTTTTGGGGGGAGGCAAATGATTCTAAATGTTGACTCCGAGTGATGGGTTCATTGAAATCTATTATGTTATTTTCTCTACTTGTGCCAGAAAGTTTCCATAATGGAAGTATTGAACAATGAGAATCAAGGGGACTGTAACTTCTGGCCCTAACTAAAGTTGTAACCTTGTACAATCATTGGACAACTCTGTTGTTTCCCTTTCCTCATTTGGCTAAACATCTCCATTTTCTAGATCATCGTTTTTAGTTGTGTAGTTCTATTCTTTTCTACATAGCTTTCTCAATTTTCACATACCTTAATAAATTTTAACTCATAATGGTTTAATGTATGAGAACCAATGCTGAGCAATAAATAGATTTAGCCAACAAACAGACCAAAAAAAAAAAAAAAAAAAAAAGAAAGAAAACAGAAGAGGCACTGTTTAACTTCTAAATAGCATCCTACTTCTGTCTGCCTGAGATTTAAGATTGTGTATTTATCTGATAAAACAAAACAAAACAAAGAAAAAAAAGAAAACAACCAAATCTGGTTTCTACCAGGATGCTGACATGAACTGCTGCAACAGAATGGGGTGAAGACCCTACACTCAGCTGGTTCTGCATCAAAACTGCAGCTACCTTCACTTTCATTGAGGCCAGCGAATGATGTTGAAATAGTATAAATGTATCCACAGAGCAATGTTTCACTTTTATTTGGAGAGTGAGTTTATTTTCACTTATGGATGACAGAGAAAATGATACCTCCTAGGTTTCTGCTATATCTAACCTATCAAAAATAAAGACAGTCTAGAACACAAAATAAAAATATATTCAGGATGATTATATTGACAATGATTTTGATTTGTAGGCAATTATGCGTCCATGATGTTGGTGTAGTTACTAAAACAAGCCTATGTTTACTATGTAAGGGAAACCTTTGTTAACCATAAGTAAGATAGAATGGCGACCTGGAAGTTTTACATCCTTCGTATGAAGCTAAGGCAGACATAGAGATCTTCCTCCACTTACAATGGGCTTACATTCCCATAAGCCCACTGTAATGTGAAAATATTGTAAGTTGAAAATGCATTTAAATACAACTAACTTATGGGACGTCGTAGCTTAGATTAGCCTAAGCTACCTTAAACATCCTCAGAGCACATATATTAGCCAGCAGCTAACTTGAGCAAAACCATTTAGCACAAAACCTGATTTATAAAAAAAAAAAGGTGTTGATGTCACACGGAATTTATTGAATACTATACTGGAAGGGGAGAAACAATGTCTGTCAGTATATCCGTTACTCAGGAGCTGCAGGTCAATGCGACTGCCCCACATTGTGAGAGAGTATCATACTCTCACATATCACTAACCCAGGAAAAGATCACAATTCAAAGTAAAGAACAGTTTCTACCAAATGTGCACCACTTTCCCATTTCATAAGGCGGAAAAATTGTAAGTTGAACCACTGAAGTCAGGGGACTGTCTGTATAATGCAAGGAACAAGTAGGTCATAAAGAAAAGCAATAATCACTATCAAGAGAACATGAGATATCCCTCCACACTTAGCAATAAAGAATGAAAGCAGACCTCTTAATTTGCATAAACTCCAACATAAAAAATAATTTCAAGTCTAACTTTTTCCAACCTTGTATGTGGGGTGCGTGTGTGTGTATGCAAAATAATGTCTTAGGCAATAAAAAAATTGATTGAGGGTGGCATTTGAATGGAGGTGCTACCAATTCTAGCATCTTTTTTGTCTTGTTTCTCCATTATTAGATACTAGTAGTTACCAAATATAATTCAACAGTGCAAATCAGTGAATATTTTCCCCCAGGTTTTAATTTAGACTATACAATGTGTATCGACTCCTTCACATTACTAGTCATAAAAATTTTCTATTGTTCCCCTATTGATAGTTTAAGAGAATGCCTGTAAGCTGAGTTTCCTTTTTTATGTGCTGCCAAAGCGAGCACCTGAGTTTCCTTTTAAAATAGCAGTGCTCAAAAAGATAAAACTGTCAATACAATCTGCCTTTCATTTCCTTGCCAGAACTTATACCTCTGAATCAACTCCCATTAGGTATAATGTTTTATTTCCATCTTATTTGGTCAGATTATTTAAAATTTTAAGTTGCAAATAACTGTCTCTTTTGAAGATCATAAACATAGGAAATTTATAAGATTTCTCTTCATCCATTATTTTAGATAGACCCAAAATACAGCAAAAGACAACTGGTAAAAGAGATGAGAGGGGCTTTGCCAATGACTCTTAAAATATTGAATAATTATAGAACAAAAATCTTAGCACTGGAAAGAGGTCTTAGATTCGGATTCTCCCCCAATGCAGGAAGCTGTACTAAAACATCTCTGACAAAGGACACTTAAGTTCTACTTGAAACCTGCCAGTGATGTTACTACTTCTCAAAGCTGCCTATTCATTTTTGAAAATCCTTTTGAACTGAAAGTTACCTCTCTTTAATGTGTCTGCAGTAAGGATCAATATAGTGCAATCTGTATCCTTTTCCCATATGACAACCCTTCACCTTCTTGAAAACTGTTATCCAGTGTGCTTTCTTCTACCCTCAGCTCAGGTTTTCCCCCAGAGACTCATTTTCCATGCTCTAACTATCAATCAATAAGAAAAGTTTTTTCTAACTGTTCACCCTTCATATATCCAGTTTATTAATGAACTTAGATTCTCAAGAACCTTAACAAAGTACACTGACTTAAATGCAATACATAAGATGAGTGATAAACAGTGCACTATCTTCCTTAATTAAGGCATTATTCTTCCATCAATATTGCCTGGGTTTTTTAATAGCCAGACTCACTAGGTGCAGATATGAGCAGTGAACTAAATTTCTCAGTGAACTAAATTCTCAGTGAACTAAAATTCTCAGACCTATATACACCATTCATTGGCAAGATATCTTCCCTGCATTTATTCATGTGGATTTTAAATTGCAGTTACAGGACTTTAACCATCCCCTCCAGATCTTCCATCTGTGTAGCTTTTGCTCAAATCTTTTTCTTTATCCAAAATGCTCCCTTCTAGCTCTGTTGTCTGAAAAATACTAATTCTCTTATTTATTTTGGACTTAAGCTTCCTCAGATTCATATTATCCTTCATATTGTATTATTCTGCTTGATGGAAAAGATGAAATCTAAACAGGAGCCAGACAACCTAGCTTTCTCTCTTCCCCTGTCATTACATCCTCTCAACCGAGCAGATGCCCTCCTTGTCCATCATTTTCTAGAAAACAGAAACAAACACATGTTATACAAGACTCTGCTTATTCTAACTTTAGACTTGATGAGTTCGTATTTACTGGCTCAGAGCAATCTCTCTCTCGCTCGCTCGCTCTTGCTCTCACTCTTGCTCTCTCTCTCTCTCTTATCATTTTTGGTTTTGTAAGCTTCTTTTGAAATGCCCTTTTAAAATATTTTGAGTTGTAAACTCTTTCATGCAGATAGAGTCCTGAGAGGCTTCAAGAGCTTTGCCATAGCTTTGACCTGTAGTGTAGAATTCAGCATCAAATGTGCCTGTGGTGTGCCCCAGTCTCCAGGGCTTCAGTCCTCCTTTAGCCAAATTGGGAATAAAAATCATATCTGGCTCAGAGATCGGGGATGGATTACGTGAACTTTAAAAAACAAGTAAAGTGCTTAAAATAATGCCTCGGTCAAAGTAAGTTCTCAATAAATATATTCTATTACTCGTATGTAAACTATACCTTCCTAGATATAAAATAATCATCAAAAGAAATCAGAAATCAGTAGATTCTTTGTTTTTTCTCAATGCAAGATAGTCAAGTACCTATGCCATCTATGTTGCCAGGATCTGGAATGTGCTTCCCCTCTCATCATTCACACTTATAAATATCCAAATCCTAACAGTCTCTCGATGCCAAGTCCAAATGCTACCTTCTCCAAAAGGTCTTCCTTGAGATTCCTTCCTGAAGTCCTGACTATCCACTGAACTGGATTCCTGCACAGTGAGGATCTTGGAGTGATGGGTTTTTGCAACTGCTCTCTGAAGCCTGCTATGTGGCATGGAAATTGAACCACAGTAGATGTTTAATAAATATGTGTTAGATGAGTCCATGACTTCCTTCCTAAACCAAATTTAATTTCTTGCTCTCCTGGATTTGTACATACTTATTACAGATAACTACCAAGTACCATACTTATCTGTGCATATGACTCTTCTGTCCTAGTCATATGCACAGATTTTTGAGTACATCTGTATCAACTTGACCTCTGGCTGATGTACAATGCCTCAGCACATAGTAGATACTCAAAATATTTTTGAATGAATTGGTGTTTACTTTTCACCATTGCTATAGTATCTTTTGTCCATGTTAGTTTTAAAATCTGTACCCAAAAGAGATCACTCAGAACTTGCCTTTGAGGCATCTGCTCTATTATCCAGTGACCACAATTCTGCCTATCCAAGTGATCTATCCATAAATGTCTCTTTGAAAAGCTTTTGGAAAGTTTAAGTCCAATTCTTGGATAATTTTTTTAAGACTCTCTTTATCCTATATACACATCTACAATCTATCTTACTATGCTGAAAAGTGAGGCAGGAGGAGAATCATATAATTTGCATCAGGCCCTGCTGAATGCTACCAGTCTTGGGTGCTTCCATGGAACTCCTTAATTTGGGGTATGAATACACTGACAAGCCTTCCATACAACATTATGGATATTAATAATTCAATTAGCCAATTAATCATTATTGAAGCTCTCTATGCATGCAAAGGATTATACAGGTACTATCAAGAATACAGAGCAGAGTCTATTTCCTGTTTCTGATATAAGTAATGACATATCAATTCAAGGCACAAACAACCTAAACTCTATCAGTGGTTTAAAAAAAAGTACTTCATAGACTGGGAGAAAATATTTGAAAAAAATATACCCAATAAACAACTTTTATCCAAAGTACACAGTGAACTCTAAAACTCATCAATATGAAAACAAACTACCAGGTTAAAAAACAGTCCAAAGGGGGTGCTTGGGTGGCTTAGTCGGTTAAGCATCCGACTTTCGCTTGGGTCATGATCTCACGGTTCGTGGGTTCGAGCCCCGCGTCGGGCTGTGTGCTGACTGCCAGATCAGAGCCTGGAGCCTGTTTCAGTCTGTGACTCCCTCTCTCTCTGACCCTCCCCTGCTCACGCTGTCTCTCTCTCCCCTAAAAATAAATAAAACATTAAAAAAAAAAAAAACAACAGTCCAAAGGCCTTAACAAACACACTACCAAAGAAGATGTACATATGGCAAATAGGAATATAAAAGATGCTCCACATTATATGTCATTACTGAAAATAAAAATAATAATGAGATGCCACTACACACCTTGTAGAGTGGCCAAAATCCACAATATTGACAACACCAAAAACTGGTAATGATGTGAAGTAACAGGAACTCTCATTCACTGCTAGTGGGAATGCAAAATGGTATAGGCACTTTGGTAGGCAGTTTGGCGTTTTTTTAGAAAACTAAGCATATTCTTACCATTATGATTGAACAATCATTCTCCGTGGTATTTAACCAAAAGCTGAAAACGTGTCCACACAAAAAGCTGCACATGGATGTTTACAACAGTGTTATTCATAATTGCCAAAACTTGGAAGCAACCAGGTTTATCAAACAGATAACCTGCAGTACATCTAGACAATGGAATATTCAGTGCTAAACAGAAACCATGAGAAGATATGGAGAAACAATACATGCATACTACTATGTACTAGAAGCCAACATGAAAAGGCTGCATACTGTATGATCCCAACTGTATGACGTTCTGGAAAAAACAAAACTATGGAGACAGGAAAAGGATAAGTGGTTTTCAGGAGCTGGGGGCAGAGAAGGAATGAACAGCCAGAGCACAGAGCATTTCTAAGGCAGTGAAAATTCTATGTGATATAATAATAGTGGATCCTTGTCATTATACATTTGTCAAGACCCACAGAATGTACAACACGTAATGTATAGACTTAGGGTCAACCCTAATGTATAGACTTTAAGTAATAATGATGTGTCAGTATAGGTTCATTGGTCATAAGAAAGATACCACTAGAGTGAGAGATGTTTATAAAAGGGGAGGCTATACATGCATAGGGGTACAGGGCACATGGGAAATCTCTGTACCTTCCATTCAGTTTCAGTGTGAACCTACAACTATTCTAAAAAAATAAAATCTATTAAAATATATGTTATATATGTTACACACACACACACACACACACACACACACATACTGATCAGGGGGGAAAAAAGTACAGTAGGACCACAGAAGAAACAAATTTCTGAGATGCCTAGCAGTTCACCAAAGCTAAGAAAATACCAACAAGAATCAATATTACCTGAGCACTAATTCTTATCCTAGCATGGTCAAAACAGGTTATGTGTACTTTCTCATTTAATCTCCATAACCGCCCAATACAGGAAGTATCATTATTAGCTCCATCTTGTTTAGGGCCTGAGACTTCTAATGGGTAGTAACTTGCTCAAGCTCACACAACTAGTGTGAGTAATAAGCAATACATGATCTAGGCCTGTCTGACTGCACAGTCTGAGGTTAACCATTACCCTACACTACCTGTCTTGAAGAAATGTAGAAATCAGGTAGACAAAAGAGGAATAGCAAACTAGATGGGAGATGTGAGATTCACTTCTGTAAATTTTGCAATCTATGACAGCTTTATACCTCATTTTTTGTATTTAATATTCCTTGAAAAGTGCTACCATATGCCCAATATGAACATTGGCAATAGTCTTCCTGTTACATCAGAATTATATACATATGTATATTTATACTCAATTTATAAGTAGTTTGTCTTATTAAGAAGGCTTAATAAGGAAAAATAATTTTTCACTGGGTCAATCTCAGGGCTAAACAATTATATTTGCTGTCTTTTTATTTTTATTTTTTTTAATGTTTTTACTTATTTCTGAGAGAGAGAGAGAGAGAGAGAGATAGCATGAGCAAGGGAGGGTCAGAGAGAGAGGGAGATACAGAATCTGAAACAGGCTCCAGGCTCTGAGCTAGCTGTCAGCACAGAGCTGAACACTGGGCTCAAACCCACGAACCCTGAGATCATGACCTGAGCCAAAGTCAGACACTTAACTGACTGAACCACCCAGGTGCCCCTATTTGTTGTCTTTTTAATACTAGTAGTTAGATTTCTTGCCTAATTGATTTTTGAAACTTCCAAAATGTATCTGAAGACATAGTTTGAAATTCTTCCAAAGTTCAATCTCTCTATGTTGTTGTGACTAACAATTTTTAATATGAGGCAAACACACTGCAGGCTGAAGAAATGATTGCTTCCACCTCTTGCTGGGGTACTGTAAAAAGCTGTGCAATATCTGTTGATCTTCCACTGGCTTGACTATAGCAATTGAAATCTGTCTGAAAGATTTATGACATGGTATTGCAGGCTCTAATAAATGACTTTGGAAGTTGGGAAAACTCCCTGAAGTTCTTATTAACTGAACCTTATAGGGGTAATTAGAGATATAACCTAAACTGCTAAGTCAGCAGTTAAGAAACAACAAATTATCAATTAAAGCCGTTGTCTACAATTGGGAAAGAAAGTGGAAAAAGTAAGGTTTGCAATAAAAAGAAATCATACATTCTAACATGGAATTCAAAGATTACAGTGGGAAAGCATTTCCCAAAATATTGGGAGATTTCGAAGGGGTCACATTGCTACTGAAAAAGGACACTCAAAATAAGGATTCTCAAATTGCTTTGCAATCTAAAAGTGGAGAGTTTGGATATCTACAGATGGAGAGCTTAATAAAGAAAGAAAAAAATCTTTGCTTCTTTCCCATATCCCCTCTTCTGAGGAAAAGGAAAAATCCTTCTCCTCCAACCTTCCCCCTTGACACTGACATTACTAAATATTTTCAGGCAAACTGAGTCAATGGCAATTTCAAATAAGAGTGTGACTTTTTTTCTCAGATACAGGAGGGGATCAAATGTTATTTCTTGGGGATACCTTCTCTTCCAGATTTGTGACTTGGTGCTGCTCTTTTCCTGTGATCCCTCTGATTCTTGCACCTTTCTGGTATCTAACGGAGACCAGGGCATGGGGAGCCCTGAGAGGCAATGGGACATCAAGAGGAGCTAACCATTTCATGATTTTCTGAACTGAGTCACAAAAAGCAATAGAAAATCACCTCTCTCTCTCTCTCTACTCTCTCTCTCTCTCTCTCTGTGTGTGTGTGTCCATGTGTGTTTAATGTATGTGTGCATGAAAAGCATTGGAAATAAAAGCAGACATTTTCAAAATATTCCTTTGTGATTATTTTTATCAGATTCTGTATAAGAAAATAAGAACTGGATTCAGATATACTTTGAAACAGTCTCAGCCCATGTCCTGCTGATTTCACACTGAAAACTAAAGACCAGGAGACAATAAACTTCTGTTAAATTTATACAATTCCTTTCAGCCAGCAAAGTGTGGTGCAAAATAACAGCAACATTTTAATCACAAAATTACTAGGGGTTCCCATGAAAATCTTTTAACCAAGAGATGAGGCAATTAAAGAGAGCCAGAAAAAGACTGTCCACACCCTGCTTCTTAGTCAATAATGTAAAGACAAGAGAAACAGAATAGACAAAACAAAATTTGTGTGAACCATACATTTGAGTCTGAAAGATAGAAAGCAATGTTAAAAGATATATATTGAATATAGGATATAATACAGAATAGACAATACCAAAGTACAGGAACAAGTATTGAATGATTATACATCCTTCCAAAAATTATGTCTTGTTATATGGCTCAAAAAAGAACAATCTGCTTTAGATAGTATAGGTAATAGACTAGTGTGCATGTCTCACACAGCTACCAGAAGAGTTTCAATGAGTATTTCTCACCGATTCAGTGAGCCAAATCATAAAGCCTCAGGCTGTCAGGGAAAAAAAATCTTTTTCACCTGTAAATTTTGACAAGAACGTGACAAAAATATGTAAGATACACTTGCCAGAATTCCTGTTGTGAAAAATACTAGAATTGGCCCACGACCTTCATTGCTAAGAAATTTAATGTAATTACTTTTTTTCAGTATTGTCTAAACTCTACAGCATTGGCAGAATCTTTCTAATAAGTCTATGCTGGAAAAAAATTTAAAGAAATTAGAGAAAGACCGAGGTGTTCTTTCTTCTATTGTATGAACTATGCATTATGCCAGCCAATTTCGGAAGAACGATGGTGGCTTAGCAAATGAATCTGAAGGTAAAGGTACTTATGGGGAAACACCAAAGTCTTAGTATTATACTTACCAGAATGTGTCCCTGGATGAGAATACTGAAAAAGAAGACTGGAGGGTAGGGATTCTCAAAACTTAATGTGTTTATGAGCCTTCTGAGATGTTGGTAAAAAAGAGATTCTGATTCAGTAAATCTTGGGTGGGTCCTGAGATTCTAAATTTCTCACAAGCTTCCAGGTTATGCTGCTTCTGCCAGTCTGCAGAGCACACCTTGAGTAGCAAGATGTAATGTATATAGAAGTTTGATGGATAGGGCCAATTTGTTGAATAAATCTTTAAATAATATGAATATGAATTATATGCCATTCCCCAACCCTCACCTTGCTCTAGCTTACTAAGATTATAGGTGAGGCATATTAAGCATTTTTTTCTTTTCTTTTCAGGAAAAATTGGAATAGCAATTTGACTATGATATTCTAATTGGTGAATTGTTCATTAGGAAAAAAAGTACAAGAAAAGAGTATGTCTTCCAAACAAATTTTCCTATCTCTAGTTTTTAAAAGTAGCTGAACAAAAGTAGGGTGTGGCTCTGTGTTTTGTTTTCATCAAATTCAAAAGCAGACTTCATAACTCTTTTTAGAAACCGTAGTAGTGAAGTGTTGACCTACTGGCCTCAAGGAATCTGGGGGTCCCCATGTACTTAGTGGTTACTGAGTCAGTCAGGTGTTCAGATTTTGCTTCCACTGGCTGTAAAATGGATCGAGATGTAATCAAGGACAGACATCAGTCAAAGCTTTCTTTGAACATAAGTCTGAAATACATTCTAATTCACCAGTAGGAAGGATTTCTATGTCTGCACTAACCCTGTTTAAAGCCAGATTTTTGTTTGAGACAGGACTGCATTGCAAAAGGGACAATACCTGAGTGTTAACCTGTCATTTTCAGTTGGTCTTGAAGACTTTCTGATAAGCTTGAGATTTATATTTGCCAGTACGCTCAGAAAAGATGCCTCTTGTGTCTGTGACGCTGAGACTTTCGTGATGCTCACCCAATCCAAGTTAGAATCTACCCACATATTACTCTGAAAATCAGCATATCAGAACTTCATCCAGAAGTAGCACTGCATCATCTTATTTCTAGGTTTGTTTTGTCAGAACTTCTAAATGTTATGTGCTTTTTTAAAAGGCAGGGTGTGCTAAAAATGTTTTTTTTTTAAAGAAAATAATAAAAACACCAAAATTCATTGATTCTTTGTACGGGATAATTGTCTTGTTAAATGTATTCCTAAGGTAGACACTTTAGGCTTTCGTCTTTTTGGGAAAATAGAAGCAGAAGTTACAATTAATTGTGGATGTAAATCCCTCTAAAAAGCCGCCAAAGAAATTGTAAGTTTCTCCTTGTCCTTTATCCAAGCTATCTGTGTCATGTGTAAAGCCTATGGCAGGGATTGGGAGATGCAAAACCTTACTGTAAACAGAGACAGGTTCAAAGAGGAGGCTCATTTAAAAAAAAAAAAATCTATCATTTGAATGTACAATGTAGAAAATGTCTTTTCCAGACTGAGTGGCAAATATCATAAAACACTGTAATCCTAGCTCAAGAGATTTTGTTTCAGAATCCTAACTCAGCTAATAAGGCAACAAGGAAATAAAATATATGGATGTATCATAAAGCCTTCTAGTTCACATATCAATCCTTGCAATTGCCACCTAACTAATATGTTTTTGTGCCATCTTCCTGTATTTACTTGAGCCATTTTTATATTTCAGTTTTGCTCTTTTTAACTTTTCCACTAGCATTTGAGAAAAATGATCAAAATATGCACTCCCATAAGTATTGCAAAAAAGGCACTTTCATCAGTTTTTTAGAAACATGTTTTTAGGGGTGTCTGGGTGGCTCAGTCAGTTAAGTGCCAGACTTCAGCTCAGGTCATGTTCTCACTGCTACCAGATTCGAGCTTCGAGCTTCTGTGCTGACAGCTCTGGAAGCCTGAAGCCTACTTCAGATTCTGTGTCTCCCTCTCTGCCCCTCCCTCCAATTGCTCACGTTCTCTTTTTTTCTCTCTCTCTCACAGATAAATAAACATTAAAAAAAAAACGTGTTTAATTCAATGAAAGAAAGGCCCTGTTATATTTTCACATGTGCATGCAATTAGTTCTCTGTAATCCAATCACATGTTCTGCTTGGAGCAATTGTTAAGAGATTTCTATTGTTGATCGAGAAGCCAATAATAAACAGTAAAAGACAATATTATGCTTGAAATTATTCTCACTTTCTCTGTTTTTCACTTAAATGTAACCTCTGTGCATTCTTATTTGTAGAGTGCTTTCAAACAAAACATACATGAACCATTAAATCAAGGTTAAAAAATATATACTTCAGTGCATACATCTTTATAAAATATGATTAGGACTCACTCTGGCAAATGTCCAAGGACTCATCTGCACACATATGCACACGAAGCATACGTGCATACACACCTTTCCCAAAGACTGCCAAAGGCCAATATAACTATGGGTTATTTACAGTGCAAAAGGAAACAAATTATTAGCCTCGATACAGTTTATACTTTATTTTTAGGGATAAACATATTAATTTAAAAGCATCCTTAGAAGTGTTTAAAAATAATTACTTAAATAATTTTTTTAATGTTTATTTATTTTTGAGGAACAGAGAGAGACAGAGCATGTGTGGAGGAGGGGCAGAGAGCGAGGGAGACACAGAATCTGATGCAGGCTCCAGGCTCTGAGCTGTCAGCAAAGAGCCAGATGTGGTATTAGAACTCAGGGACCGCGAGGTCATGACTTTAGCTGAAGTCAGATGCTTAGCCAACTGAGCCACCCAGATGCCCTAAAATAATTACTTTTTAAAATAGGCCTCTGCTATGTAATAGAGATACATGCTATTCACAATGTGAAATGGCAATATAAACATCCATTCCCACAGTCTTCATTTGCTATTTAAACATGAATGTGTATTTCAAATGGTCATTGAACTCATGGATTTGACAATAATACATATCCTCTATTTCCTTAAATACTGTCCCCTATTTGGAATTTATTACAACACAGATTCAGTGTAAGTTATGAAAAACTAGTCCTTTTATATACTCTTAAACAAAACCTTTCACTTATTCTGTCCTCCCTAATGCCATGAAATCTTTATTTCCATTAAGCATTTTGAGGAAATTTGGGGTAAGCTATTGATCATTTCATAAGATCCAGTGATTAAGAGTAGCTTTGATTAATTGCTGATATTTGAACTTGGAATGGGGTAATAATAAGAGGAGTTAGCATTTATTAAGCACGTAGAGCATGATAGACACCATTTTAAATACTACACTTATCTCATTTAATCCTCACAATAACTAAACAAATAATGTAATAATCCCCACTTTATAGATGACAAAGAGAAGTTACAGAGAATTTAGCAAAGATCATAGAGCCAGCCATTGGCAGAACTTGAACAGCTCAGAGCCTGATTTCTGCTTCAGATTCTGTGTCTCCCTCTCTCTCTGCTCCTCCCCCATTCGTTCTTGTTCTCTCTCTCTCTCTCTCAATCTTTCTCTCTCAAAAATAAACAAACATTAAAAATTTAAAAAAATACCAGATTCTTACCCAGGAGAGTATAAGTAAGGTACAAACCTGAGGGATGCAGACTGTGATTCTTTTGATTGAGAATGAAGAAAACATCCTAGTGCGTTACTATTAAGGTTTAGTGAGATTGAATCATTGATGTACTTGTAGTAAATCTAAAGTAAACTACAAAAACTAGACCTTTACTAAAGATTGCCAAAGGTCAATAAAACTATGGGTTATGTACACTGCAATAGGAAACAACACGCAGCAGAAATGGAGCAGCGCCTATTAGACAAAGTCCGAGAGGGCAATTTTCTTTAGATAATCTCCCCAAAAGTCTTTGGAGAGGAAGTGGTACAGTCTGTAAACTTTCCCAAAAAGCGTGCTTGGTGATAACATATGCTAAACACAACTGAAGGCAGTCCTTCAAGTCTAGACAGCCAAGCTGCACTATAGCAGAGACAATTGCTGTTTAAATATCCCTTCAAAAAAAAAAAAATTCCGTCTGTTTACCAAAATCTATTCACACTTGTTGAGAAGCTTCTTTCTTCACTTATCTGAATGTGACAATGAATCAAAGTATATTCTCTTCTGTTACCAAATGTGATAGTGGAGAAGCTCAGATCCCCACCAGAGGCTAGAGGAGGAGATCTTTTCAGCACTTTTGGAGAGGAAAGGCTAATTTTTCCAAGGAAAAATGCCTCCCTGAGTGAGGAGTTGTATTAATGACATCCAAAGCAAGGCTTGACACTTGACTATGCTAATTATCTCGAGCCCACTAGCAAAAAGTTCTTTTCCCAGTATCCTGGAGATCACCCACATGAAGTGTAATCACTTCCCCACTTGCTATTGTTCTTCCCGTCTGGCTGTTGTGAAGGCATTTAAATTTCATCTGACATGACCGCTCAAATGGGAGAAGTGTGCCTTGAGACCACCGGCAGCGGATGGCCTTCTCTGGGCGGGGTTGGGGGGGGGGGCGGTCCGCAACACATGTTAGGGCAAAGACTAACCTACAGTTGCCAGATGTGGTATCCATTAACATATAGTCTTGAGAAACCCGACATTTCTTACTGAACTTGGGAAACAACAAAAACAAAAGGCAAAGCCTCCAGCCTCCTATAATTTTCATTCTAGAATGGGGAAACAAAGTAACTTGGATAAATACATGAAATACACAGTATGTCCTCTGGTAGGAAAATAATACAAGAAAGGAGAAGAGGAAGTGTTTGTAAATAACACTGAAAAACACAGTGGCAAGAAAACACCACACTAAAAGGTCACTTTATAAAGATCACAAGTGGTGAGGTGAAGAACTGTGTGAGTGTCTGGAAGAAAGGGTTCTGAGCAAAGGAGAGATCACACTCAAAGCCTCAGAGAGGGAAGCAAACATGGCACGTTGGAAGAGGCAGTATGGCTGGAATAGAGTACTTAAGAAGTAAAGAGGTGTATACAAGTATGGAAGCAGAAGGAGGTCATAAAATCATACAGGAACTTACAAGTCAGTGGAAGAATTTGGGATTCTACTCTGAGTGATATGGGTAATGGTATGTGGGGGATTTTAATCAGATGACTGATATAATTATGATTTAAATTTTTAAAAGATCATTCTTAACTTCTTCGAGAATAGACTGAAGTACAGTGAAGAATTAGTAGGCTATTGAGAGGTGGTTAAATTTCTATCACATTTTAATTATAATCAAATCATCTTAAGATAGGCCCAACCAGATTTGCTTTCAGATTGGATACGGGATAAAGGAAGAACTTAAGATGACCTCAGTGTTTTTGGAATAAGCAACAGTAAGTATGAAATGCCATCTTCTTTTTTTTTTTTTTTAAATTTTTATTTATTTCTAGGAGAGAGAGAGATAGACAGCGTGAACAGGGGAGGGTCAGAGAGAGAGGGAGACACAGACTCTGCAACAGGCTCCAGGCTCTGAGCTGGCAGTCAGCACAGAGCCCCATGCGGAGCTCGAACCCACAATCCGCGAGATCATGACCTAAGCGAAAGTCGGACGCTTAACCGACTAAGCCACCCAGAAATGCCATCTTCTGAGAGCTACTAACACAGGAGTATATCGTGAGAGGAATATCAGATTAATTTTGGACAAGTAAAGTTTGTACAGGATTGGGTAGTAAATTGGGGATATAAGTACAGGTCTAGAGCTAAAATATGAAAGCATCACATACAGATGTTATTTAAAGCCAGGAGAGAGAGTGGGGTCCAGAGGAGTGAGCATAAAGAGAAAAGAGAAGAGACTCAGCTCTAGGACTCAGGTCTAGGTTCTCTACTAATTAAATATCAGGAGGAACCAGAAAGGGAGACTATGAAAAAGCAATCAAAGAAAAAAGTACGTGGTTCTAGAAACCAAGTGAAAAAGGGTTTTTGCAAAGGAAGGAATATTCAACCATGTAAAATGCTGCTGGTAAACTATGAAGACACTGAGGACTGAAATTGATGGCCACAGTGGACCTTAATAGAAATATGGGATATGATATTTCTCCAACTAAATTCTACACTCCTAGTGGTCACAGATAGTCAACTGAAACTGAGAGTTGAATCTCAGTTTTTTGCGCTTACATTGCCTGAACTCTGAACATCATTTTTCATGTAATACATTTCAATATATATTACAGGTGGTTTTCCAAGAAAGCCCAATTCTTCTTATTGTTAACACATGGAACCAGACCAAAATGATAGGACTATAAATTTTTAGAACTGAAAGTGATCTCAAAATTCATCTACTGGTCAATCTTATTACTTTACTGGATGAAAAAGACAGGCTGACACAGGGTAAGTGATTCACCCAAAAGTGCAACAGAATCCACTATGGCTAAATTTCAACTTATTGCTCTTCCCCTTTACTACAATATCCATACACATTAATTTGGATTAACTTAACAGACTGGATGATAGTCCCTTTTAAGGCAGACATGCTTTCTTATATCCATAGTGCCTCGTACAACAAAGAATGCATTTCAGAACCTTACTGTTTTTCCCTTCCTCTGACACTAGTCCCTGACAACCTTTCTTCAGATTTTTCTCCCTCTAGTTCTGTCTTATAATAGAAATCATACATATTATTTACAATTGTTTTGTGAGTAAATGTCTACCAAATTTAACTTAAAATGTTTGACATAGAAATAGATCCTTTCCCTCCCACTACCACAATCTGGTCTTAAAACATTCCTCAAAGATCCTTTCATAATCTCTTCCTGTGACCTCAGCATCTAGAAATTCCTTAGCTCCTTTAAATTTATTCAACCATTGATTCACAAATCATCATAGATTTATGAATCAAGCACTTATTATCTTTAGCAATATTCACAACATTTTGCCTTTGGTGTGTGTGTGTGTGTGTGTGTGTGTAAACATTCCCACTTGGAACTGTCTATATTTCCTTATATTCTTCTAAATACTCAGCACAGTACCAGTGACTGTAACAGTCCTATAATCAATGTTTGATTTATTGAAAATGTGGCAGCAACATTAACCATCAAATCACAATGTTGACTCTCAGCAGTCCTAAATTTCAGTGGTAGCATTTGAATGTAAAATTAGTACAGTTGAATAAAATCTACATTATCTTCTTTTTTCATTTAAAATCTCTTAGTAGCACAGACTTATATTTCTAGAGTTTTCTCTCCCATGTGTCTTTAAGCATATAAGATTAGATGTCTGGCTTTGCACCAGAAAGCAGGGCTGACAGGATATGAAATCCTGGGGATAACAGGGATCTAGCTATTTCTCTTTCAAGACATTTTTTTTAGCCAGGAACTGAAAAGGCAGATGAAACTGGGACAACCCGATGACAAGAAAAGAGAGGAAAGATCATGTCTTTTTCCACAAAAACATATCAACTAAGATTCTGGCTTTAATATTAATATTTTTGGTTACAGTTAAGCTTTAAAGTTAATGAAATTCTCATTTATATGCTGATCTAGGGACATGAATATCAAGTTACAGATGGGATGGAAATTAGCAATAAAGAAAATTAAAGAAAAGTAAATGGACAATATGTCCACAGAGATGACCACATGTACACATAGGCCTACAGTCATGCCAGGCTAATATGAGAGAACCTGGATACTTTTTGGATGTGAGCATTTTGAAAAAGTTCAATCTATTCAGCACTGTGTGTGTGTGTGTGTGTGTGTGTGTGTGTGTGTGAGAGAGAGAGAGAGAGAGAGAGAGAGAGAGAGAGAGAGCCCTTTTCTATGGTACAAGGAGTACCTATTTTTTTGTCTACTTCGGAAAATTATGAGTGACTTTTGAGTGACATGCTTACTGCACCAGGAAATACTCTGCTTTAGTCTAGAGACCAGAGAACAGAAGAGAGGAAAAGAACAATAGCAAAGGAAGGGAAATTACAGTGTTTAGAATAAAAATGTATTTGATACATTTTGGTCCCTAGAATGACTGTTAAAAGGCTGGCCCCAGGCTGGATTGTAAACATATATAAAAATATTAATACATTAAACATTAATACAAAAATTGGCATATTAAGAATGCAGCACATATGAAGATATTGCTCTTTCCCTGCAGATGTTTGACGGACCTTGACTAAATGTCAAGAAAAACACTTTTCGTGTCTTCTTTTCCTGACTGTAACTCACCTTCCTTTATAGTTAACTATTGCTCTAACACTTACAACAGAAGCTCTGGTTAAGTAGTAGCTATTGGTGCAGTTCTGCAGATAAAAGAAAATCTGCCTTGTAATATACTAAATGTGGGAGATCTTTGGTTGAAGAAACAGTTGCTACTGCTGAGACAACTGATACAGTTGTATTTTCTGTAGATTTCCAGAAACCCAACTTGAGAAAAGCCAAGACAGAATGAAAACAAAAAAAGGAGATGAATAATTCCCTGTCTTTGGAGTCAGTATATTTTATTATTAGATGTTCATTCTCGGGCTCCACTGGAAAATACTTGAAGCAAAGGGAGATCAGTTTTCTTTTCTTTTTTCCCTTTTCTTTTCTTCAAGCATGTATCACATTAACATTAATAGAAACTGTGCTCAGAAAAAGCCATTAACATTAATGGAAACTATGCATAGAAAAAAGCCCTAGATTCATTTTTGGTCTTTTAAGGAGCTTATGCATTGCTGCCCTACCCAAAAAGACAGGATAGGAAACTACTAATCACATTTTGTCTCATCTCTTTAAATTAGATATTTCATTAAATTATATTTAATAAATCCTGAGATGGAAACAGCACAAGGAAACTCAAGCTGCAATAATATTTACTCTCCCAATAAGCCAAGAGCTTTCACAAACCATGTATCTTACTGAAAGTCACTGGGCAAGTTATATGACCATGATTCTCATGAGCATCCTCTTTGTGCTAGCAATTAGGCTGTCTGCCAGGAGTCGAAATGATTAGCAGTAAATATAAATTTAATAGCCCTGCTTTGCAGTTCCCCAGTCACTCCTGGTCCCTCCAAACCACTGGGAAGATAATGGGAATCAGAGCCTATCAACTGAACATATGAGAATAAGTGAATCTGAACTAAGACATGGGGACCCTTAAAGGGGCAAGGTAAAGTAAAAAACAATGCATTTTTATTTAATACTCACTTCACCTTTGTACCAAACATTGCTCTAGTGAAAAACAAAACAAAAAGAACAAAACTTGAAAGCATTATTAAATCGCTAATGACCTAGAAATTTTCAAAATCCTGCCTGACATCGTGTGGAATTTTTTGCCACCTACAATGGCATGACAAAAAATGTTTTGATTTTGAATATAGTTGTGCCCAGCTATTTGAGTTACTCAGAGTTGGGTTTTCTGAGATTTACCAGATATCATTATCAAGGTTCCAAAGAAAACTGGCAGTAGGTTACTGTTTTAATATATCTTCATTTCTAGATACCTTACTAGACTTCTTATCATTCTTCTGTCAATATAAAAGATACAGGAACTGGAAGAAGGTAAAGACCAGGAAGTCTTCTGACTGTGCTGTAGAACTACAATGAAATAAATAAATACGAAAGCTTTTATGCTACTTCGTTTTTAAGCTACTTCAATCATAGTAAAATATTCTCTCACATTTTCTTCTGGGTATAATAAAGGTCAGATAAGGTAAGAAGCAAAAGTAAAAGGGTCAGGAGGGAAAAAAAATGCAGTTTTAAGCTTGGCCTGATGGCAAAGGGCTTTTAAACAGTTCCCAAGGAACACCACACAGAGATGAACCTAGTAAAAGGAACTTCCCTTACTTCACTCCGTTGTGTCTTTAATTCTTCATTCTCATCCTTTCATCATAGATTTCCACATGTAAAATGGCTGAAAGATGAATTATCTTCATAAGAGAAAAAAAAATAAGCATGACATGACAGCTTGATCAAATATTTAGACGGTGCCAAGTTAAGCAGCAAGATCTTTGGGAACTGGGATGTTTGTCTTGCTTGATGTTGCCATGGTAGAAGCTATAGTTAAGCAAACATATCTGAGAAGATGTGAGCTTGGTGGTACCATAACAGGTCACAGAAGTGTGGGAAAAGAAAATGAGAAAGACAACGAGTCATAATGACATCTTTCTTCCCCTGCATCCCGCTTTTCTTGAGTCCATTAGCCAACATATTGTTCTGATGCTTTCGCCAGGTTGAGTTAAATTTTCCTCCATTTTGCATTAAAAAGAATCCTAGCTAATACAATAACATCAGGAAGCATGTGGGCAGAAGCTTGACCATCTCACTGCCTTTAGGCAATGAAAGGCAGGGTTTAAACGAGAAAGACTTATACAGATGGAGTTCCACGAAGATGTGGATGGTTTGCCGCTTAGGAAAATAAAGTAGGAGTGCAGTGCCTGGGTGGCTCAGTCGGTTAAGCATCCGACTTTGGCTCAGTCATGATCTTGCGGTTTGTGGGGTCTAGCCCCACGTTGGGTTCTGTGCTGGCAGCTCAGAGCCTGGAGCCTGTCTTCGGATTCTGTGTCTCCCTCTCTCTCTCTCTCTCTGCCCCTCTCCCGCTCATGCTCTGTCTCTCTCTGTCTCAAAAATAAACTTAAAAAAACTAAAAAAAAAAGGAAAATAAAGTAGGAGTGAAACCACTCTCATTTTGCTTTTTGCATGCATTTTTGATGCTCAAAAAGAGTACCATGGACAATATGAATTTAAATCCAAATACTCTTAATAAATACATAGTTTAAAAAAAAGGGTACACTTATGAAAATCAAACCAAACTGAAGCAAATTCATCTTCAAGGTGGTAAAACTCAAAGAAAACCTCATATTTTCGATGATGTCTTGGTTGATGGCACAGAAAGCCAAAGAAGGGAAATTATTCTATTGGAAAACTGTTTTATAAAGCATTTTCTTGAAACCTAAAGCATTTTCTGTGAGGCCCTTCTCATATTAAACCAGAGGGAAATAAAGTCAGTATACTTTGCTTAAACTCCTATCATCTCTGCTTAAACTCCATAGTTGGATATAGTTCTGACTATGCCACATGCATACTCTGACTGAAGCTGAACATAATTTAGTGAAACAAAGATGGTAAAGTTTACTGTGGTGGCAGATTTCTACTGGAATATAACTGTACTTTGATGTGGTACCCTGCGACTGTGCTGAATTCATGGATCAGTTCTAGTAGGCTTTTGGTGGAGTCTGTCAGGTTTTCCATGTAGAGCATCATGCCATCTGCGAAAAGTGAAACTCTGACTTCTTCTTGGCCAATTCTGATGCCTTTTATTTCCTTTTGTTGTCTGATGGCTGATGCTAGGACTCCCAGCACTATGTTAAACAATGGTGNCCATCTGCGAAAAGTGAAAGTCTGACTTCTTCTTGGCCAATTCTGATGCCTTTTATTTCCTTTTGTTGTCTGATGGCTGATGCTAGGACTTCCAGCACTATGTTAAACAATGGTGGTAAGACTGGACATCCCTGTCGTGTTCCTGATATCAGGGGGAAAGCTTTCAGTTTTCCTCATTGAGGATGATATTAGCTGTGGGCTCCTCATAAATGGCTTTTATGATGTTTAGGTAGGTTCCTTCTATCCCGACTTTCTCAAGGGTCTTTATTAAGGAAGGATGTTGTATTTTGTCAAATGCTTTTTGTGCATCTATCAACAGGATCATATGATTTTTAACTTTTCTTTTGTTAATGTGATGCATCACATTGATTGATTTACGAATACTGAACCAGCCCTGTAACCCAGGGACCCAGGGATGAATCCCACTTGATCATGGTGAATAATTCTTTTTATATGCTGTTGAATTCGATTTGCAAGTATCTTGTTGAGGATTTCTGCATCCGTATTCATCAAGGATATTGGCCTGTACTTCTCTTTTTTGCTGGGTCTCTCTCTGGTTTGGGAATTACTGGAATATAACTAAAAGGGTAGTTATTCCCAGATAGAAAATAGATTAGTAGAAAAGTCAATTTCATATAGAAATTTTGTATTAAAATAAAATAATGGTCAGATACTCAGAAAAGGTGGAGAACTAATATGTTAAAAAGAAAGTTATTTTGCTTGAACTATTTGCTAAGTTTCATGAACCATGCTCCATGTGTCATAATAAAAAAACAAAATTAATGATTCTAACATAGAGACATAGAATGATATTTGAAAATCAAGCTGATGGAGCAATCTGTTTTCTTAAAAAAATAAAATAACAGAGGCACCTGGACTGGCTCAGTTGGTGGAGGCTGTGATGCAAGGTTGTGAATTTGAGCCCTGCATTGGGTACAGAGATTACGTGAAAATAAAAAAGCTTTAAAAATAAAAACATAAAATGTAAAAAACAGTCTTTATAGGCTCACCATGAAAAAAATAAGAGAGGGCCTATTTCAGTCTTCATTAGGATTATGTACTGTAGCTACTCAAGTATTTAACTAGCCACCCTTTAAAGAGTTCAAATAAAAGCCGATAAAAATATTTGGGGTTCCTGGGTAGCTCTGTTGGTTAAGCGTCCAACTTTGGCTCAAATCATGATCTCATGGTTCATGGGTTTTGTGCCCTACGTCCAGCTCTGTGCTGAAGCTAGAGCCTGGGGCGTGGTTTGGATTCTGTGTCTCCCTCTCCCCCTCTCTGTCCCTCCCTTGCTCACAGTGTCTCAGTCTCAAAAATAAATAAATATTAATTTTTTAAAGCCAATAAAAATATTCATTTTAATGCTAGGGAGAAAGTCTACATGATAAAATTTAATGTTTTTATTTGAATTGGCTCTCAAACAGAATTAAATTGAATTACTGTTGAAAATTAAGTGAAACTACATAAAATTTATATTTCCCATACAGAGTTAATACAATAAATGCCAGGCACTATGATAAGCATGCAGGTGGCCTCATTTATTATTTGATAGCAACTCTTTCAACAAGTTTTATTCCTGTTTTACAGGTAAGAAAACCAAGGTTTAGGAATATTAATTAAATCTTCCAAAGATCACACACAATTCTGTCTACTCTTTCCCAGTCTTGCGCTGACATGCCCAGGGGTGAAAATTTCTACTTTTCCATCTGGATGATATCCTTAATGGCATAGTCACTCCTGTCTATGAAGACAGCCCCAAACATCTCTCAATTCCCTTGCTCCACTAACAGAAGAAGCTGCTCTGAATACAGTGAAAGACAAATAGCAGGATGTGGAGCTTTCAGCAGAAGGAGCAAAAATGTTCTTTCTTCACCTTCTGCTCCTCAGAAGGCCCAACAAGAAACAGCCAATGAAAACAGAATCCATAGTCCCTATGAGTTTCTCAGAGCTTGGAGGACTGATCTAGCTCCTCAAGCGGGAGAAAGGACAAAAGATTAGGGTTGAAATCCTAACTAGAAATTAAGGAGAGTAGCCTCTACTTAAGCAGTTCTCAAAGTGTGCTAACGGATGCTGCTACCTAACATGTACCACATGCTACCTCAATGGAATAGAAAACTATGCCAAAACAAACCAACAAAGACAAAAACAACAAAGCATTCTGGAGTTGAATAAATTTAGGAAGCTGTAGGTGGAATCAATTTCAGCTTTATTATTTTCATTATTAACCATGTATATGCTAATTAGCATACAGACTCCAAAAGGTCATTGAGACCAATGACCATATGCTGAGATCTTTGGGACATTCTGCATTATGTATCCTCCAGGTGGAGACTTTAAAGGAGTGGCTGCAGTTGAAGACAGCTGGTGGAGCCTTCAGGGATTTGGGATCCTGGCCAATCCTTTTCCGGATGTAAAGACTAACAATATTTAATACCAAAATGATCAGAAATATTTTTGCATAAACATTGCCCATTTTATGGGCGCCTGGGTAGCTCAGCTTTGGCTCAGGTCATGATTTCGGTCATGTTGAGTTTGAGCCTGACGTCAGACTCTGAGATGACAGCTCAGAACCTGAAGCCTGCTTCAGATTCTGTGTCTCCCTCTCCTCTTCCCTTCCCTGACTCATGCTCTGTCTCAAAAATAAATAAACATTATAATTTTTTTTAAAAAATTGCCCACTTTATTTAACTTAAATATGTCTTTATTGGTACCATCATAAGAGAAGCTTATTCCTTCCTGCAAACATTTTTCAGACATCACTTGGACACCTTTGATATTCATTTTAATTTTGCAGTGTTCTAGAATTATTTGGATGTAAATATTCAATGGAGTAAAATTTGAGAAATTTGCAAAAATGTGCTTCTCAGCTGGTGTTGAAAAGCTGTAAGCACATTCATTGTAAATCTTTAAGAAAATGGTATTTATGTAGCTCCTTCCTGACTTCATTAATCATTGACACTTTTGTCCTGGAGCATTCTGAGAGCCTAGGGTTTCAAGGACTCTCCCTTGGACTACCACTGACAAACAAACCTTACTTTTGAGTTATTGATTGTGGATAATGAATTAGTGTTTTCTTTGGTCAATGTGTATCTTCAAGAAGTAACCAGTCATGTAATCACCAGCCAAGCCCAATGTTGAAATAGTTACTACTTCCCATGTTAGGTTTGGGTGTCATAAAGATGGGAGTGACCCTCCTTGGGGACAGGAACCTTGGCTTGTACATCTTTCTGTGATCCCTAAAGTGCTCTGCACAGAATTGACACTAAGCTCAATAAATGTTTTTTTCAATAAAGGAAGAAAGGCTCTGTTGCCACTTATAGTACAGAACAGTTTTCATCTTCAAAGCCCTTTATTCACAATAATTCAGCTATTTACATTTTGCTGATGGGTAAAGTCTGAAGAGGCTAAATGGGCTGTTAAAGGCCAGAGAGAGTAAACCCCTGCCTGTCAGGAATTAAAAATTTGCAATTACTGATTTCTACTCCTATGCCCAAGGCTTTATTCAGGGGGAGGAGGGGAGGAGAAAAGGACAAACATCTAACAAAGGCCTAGTTGATATTGGTTAGTCTACTGTTAGGATAAGTCAATAGTAGTTAAAGAAATAAATGGTCCCAACAGCTCTATTGAACAGGTATGAACAAAAAGCTCTATTTGTGGTAGTTTTGAGCAAGTGTGTGTCATCAGCTTTGATACATATAATGATGCAGAATTACCTATTCCCACCTGCAGTTCTAAAACAACTTCCAGGTGCCATGTACTGTGTACATAGGAATTGAAATACATTTAACCTAAACTTTCTTTTGCTCTTGCAAAAGAGTGCTAATTGTATAGATCCAAGGTCAGTGGGAACATCATAATTTCAAAATAGACATTAAGGCATTGAAAAATCCATGGAACTGAACTTCAAATTAAAGTACACATAGAGACAGTCAGGTATGTGCAGTTATGCTACTTCATATGTTTCTTCATGAGCTAGTTCACACCCTAAACTCTTACCTCCTTAAAATATCTTGGGGCACCTGGCTGGCTCAGTCGGTTAAGCGTCCAACTTCAGCTCAGGTCATGATCTCATGGTTCGTGGGTTCGAGCCCCACATCGGGCTCTGTGCTGACAGCTAGCCCACAGCCTGGAACCTGTGTTCGGATTCTGTCTCCCTCTCTCTCTGACCCTCCCCTTCTCATCCTGTCTCTATCTCTCTCTCAAAAATAAATAAAACATTGTGCTCACTTCGGCAGCACATATACTAAAATTGGAACGATACAGAGAAGATTAGCATGGCCCCTGCGCAAGGATGACATGCAAATTTGTGAAGCGTTCCATATTTTTAAGAAATGGGCAGAAGATATGAACAGACACTTCTCCAAAGAGGACATCCAGATNTAAATAAAAGATTAAAAAGATTTTTAAATATCTTATTTTGCTGTGAACTGCAGGACAAGACAAAAAGGAACGACTTCTTGGTCATATATTGCTTCAGTTCTCAGCTGTGTTTCCCTATATTCCTTGGAGACCTTGACTTTCTCAGAGTAGCTTCCTACAAGGAAAAAGCGATAAAAGAATCTAGTATCTATAGATCTTGTAAGACAGTATGGAGAGAAGTCCAGTGAGACAGAAAGTCAGAGAAGTTCTAAACCTCTGGCTTTATGGGCTCTTCTTCCTTGCTGTAGACTTCTCTCTACCCTGATAAGATCTATACAATTAAAGCCTTAAGAGATGACTGTCTTTTACTCTCAAAGCAACATTTGATAGGATAAAAAAGAACATATTCCCACCTAGCTGATGACATTTATAGTGTGCCTAACATTGTACTTAGTTTGGAAGCTGATATTGTACGGAGAGGGCAGAGGTAGTACCAGGGAGGTACTGAGGATATTGCTAATTAGGACCAAGAGTATAAGGACTGATCTAAGATGAATACCCAGTGGTGTTAGGTGTCAGATGCAAGTAGCAAAGAATGCTGCTTTATGAAATTGGATGTAACAAATTCCCATGCAGCTGGCTTAAGATTGGACTGGCAGGTAATAGGCATGAAATAGCTGAAGATATAGGGGAAATGGCTGAGGCAAGCTATTGGAACAGGGCAGGACTAACGTCCACAGGAACTCCTTGTTCTTAGGTTATACGTAAGGATTGGGAATGGGTCTCAGCACAATTTACAACATGTAGGTCGCTGACAAGTGGGCAATCTAGATTGCAGAAGAGATCAAAACAGAAGTTAATGGAAGAAAGTTTGTTAGATGAGAACAACTACTGAAAATCCTCCAGAGGAATTAACTGTGTTAATAACTTGAGTGGAGTAGATATACCACACCACCACACCCATAGTCTTCACCAGCCTACAGGGTGCTATATGGACTTTTCTCTACTTCTCCATGTGCACAAGGATCTGTTGAAATCCTAATAATTTTTAGATTCTGATCCAAAGTGACAATTGAGGAAAAAGTTAGGAAGTCAGTTGATGGCCTGGAAAAGAAAGCTAAATTAAAGCTATGATCAAGGGAGAAGGAAAATCTGTTTGAGGCCAGGTAAAGAAAGGCTTTCTCTTGGGGGAGGCCTTATAACCACATAAATGCTCAAGAGGTCATAGATTTTTAGAGCAGGAAGTGTCTTAGTTACCACCTGAACAAAAATTTGCTATTTACTGAGAGGGAAACTGAGGCTTTGCAGAATTATTTTACCAAATCACACATCTCACTGGCAAAGCCAAGACTTGACAACACTGCTTTGCTCATGTCTTGAACTCCTCTTTATTTTGGAAACCTTCAATGAAGCAGAACACCTAATAAGAGTGAATTAGGAACAGGTACAGCTGGAGCCTTCTCTTGCCTGGCTACTTGAAAGTAATTAAATATTAAGTCTGATTCAAACAGAGAAGGCCACTCTGGTATATTCTGGGAAGATGAACATCTAGATACAGAAAACTTATACTCTGAAGGCAAAGAATTTCATAGTCCAAAATTAAGTCAACTGGTCAAGGAATATCACTTGTGTGTTCTGAATTTAGAACTATAATTTTTTTTGAAAAGCAATAAAAAGTGCTTTGAGATATAGCTGCCCAAACTAATCAAAAATAATTGGTGGAGTGCTGGGGTGGGTGAGTCAGTTAAGCATCCAACTGTTGGTTTGGGTCCAGGACATGAACTCATGGTTCATGAGATAAAGCCCCATGTCCAGCTCTGTGCTGATAGAGTAAAACGTACTTGGAATTCCCTCTCTCTCAGCCCCTCGCCAGCATGCTCTCCCTCAAAATAATTAAATAAATAAATAAATAAATAATAGTTTGAAAAATCATAGTACCAAGATAAGAGGTCTTTCCTTACCTACCACATTTCTAACCAAGGAACATGGTCACCATTAAAGATATTATGCAGAACTGATTCAATAAAGACTCCAGGTGGTAGAAAATTGAATGAAATTTCTTACAATGTCAGTGCCTTGTCATGGAATGGGTTCCACAGCATGGTACACAAACCACAAGCAAAACTCTATTAAGAAAACCTCACCATGAGAGGCAAACCATGAGAGACTCTTGAATGCTGACAAAAACTGAGGACTGATGGATGTGGGGGGGAGGGGATGCGCATGGAGGAGGATACTTGTGGGGATGAGCACTGAGTGTTATGCAGAAACTAATTTGACAATAAACTATTTGTAAAAAAAAAAAAAAAAAACCTCACCATGCTTCAAGCAGTCATTTGATAAAATGTAGACCAAGTGTTGATTAACAGCCTGAGAAACAAATGAGCAGATTGTAGGAGGCAGTTTCCCAGCCCCATCCCGAAAGTAAGACACTGGCACAACCCTCAGAAGTCACTGCTTTTTCCCAATCCTCTTTCTCTCACCACACATATTTTCCTTTTAAATCTCCTAGCTGAAAACATTATTAATGATGTCTACTTTACCCCTTTTACACCCACAAACTCAATCTAGAGTTGCCTATTTTGTGATATCATCCTTGATAAAAGAGTCCAATGGCATTAGAAAATTCTGACATAACACAGCTGATATACACCTGGCAGGTAATTGCTAAAACACCAGAAGAGATGGATGTCTAACCTATTCCTAAAAATCTGAGCACACAATACATCTCTCCTCTGCTATTCCTCCCCCTTCACCAACAATTCCTGCTAGTTCGTTGGGGTGTTTTGGATGAGAAAGCAAAAAATATTACACTCCAGAATATAATGTGGGCTTCTCTTTCCAATCCTAAGGCTGTCATTTGCAGTTGCAAGGCAACATGCTTACTATTATTTAAGATGAGGCTGAATTCTTTGTATTAAACAGATGTATTGATTCATTTGTTGAATAAATATTTATTGAGGTACTCTACTATTCACTGAGTAAACTGGTAAAATAAAAAAAAAAACACACAGCTATTAAGAAACATTTTTCTACAAGTCATTACAAGAGATTTAAGCAGCTATAATAAGGTAGATAAGGGTAGAAGAAATGTTTTAGG
>NW_027551558.1:15807129-15819753 GCF_008692635.1 Crocuta crocuta
CAAATACTGCAGCAGCAGAGAAAGCACGTATTGATTTTTTTTTTCTTACCAACTATAGAGTATAAACAAGCTGCCTACTGATGTCTGATCAGAGTAAAGGCTATGATTATCTTGGTTGTAGTGTTTTAAAGTTTCATTGTAGAAGAGAGGGATATTTATGGATTCACTAATCGGTTTGCAGTCAAATAATTCTACTGAGGGGAAAAAAGAGAGTATTCTGGCAAGAAAATTGAGACATAACATGGAAAATGCAAAGCCTACATTTAATCTTGGCCAATTCTATTGTCTTGTATTTTGTGTAGATGTCAAACATATCAGTGAAAAGAAAATGGTTCACAAATGCAACCCAGGGACTTGCCCTACTTTTCCTATTCTCCCAGTCTTTAACACAATAGATCTTTATTCTCTTTTCATCTCTAAAACACTGTCCAATTGTCTCTGACAATCTCTCCTGCTAGGAAGAGTAAAGGGAAGAAAGAGAGAGTTCATCTTCTAATTAAGTTCTCCCTTGAAAAAATCATTTACCTAATTATGAAAGTTGCTATGCAGCAATATAAAAACACCACATTTTCCACCCAGAAGTGAAGGAAGCTGAGTAGAGCTGAGTTGCACAGAGAGAAGCAATAAAATTTCCTGAGAAGAATAAATTATTCAGAGTGAGGTGAGTAAAGTTCCCAAGTCAAAGAACAAGTTGATTCAAAGTGGTTATTCAAGAAATCCTGAAAGTGATCTAAATTCAAATTTCCTTTTGTTTTGCCAGGAGATCTAGTTTAGAGATTGAACAGGAAGGGCCTTGATGACACATCTTCTGACTTCATTTAATATTGTTAAAATATTTCTGTCTCTAATATTATAGCTTGTAATATCCTAAAAGACTCAGATTATTGATTGATTGGGAAGGCACCATTCCCTAACAGACATGTGATACCTATCCACCTCCCTAGAAAGAGTGTGAAGAAATCCTTGATGTACAAATTACTCATAGCATTTTGCCGTAGCTTAAAGGCAAAGAGAAAGAAATGCCTTTGCCCTAATCGGGCATGACAGCCATGAAATGCTATGTGCAAACTAAATATCAAACTGTTATTATTTTTACTGTCCAAAATGCATTATCTGGAAGACTGAATAAATAAAAAATAATAATTAGTTTTTTATGGTCCCAGCCAATAGAAGAAGAATTCAAACACAATAAATATAGAGATACCCATTTGTACATATTTGGGAATGGATAAATGACCTCACTGTAAGTCTGCAGAAAAATGGAGAATAACCTTCCAAAACTAGAGAAAGAATCAATGTCTTTTAACTTTGCTTATTGAAATTGCAAATATGAACACATTCCTAATTTGTGATAAACAAAGAAATACAACAAAGAACCTGATAGAAAGTATTTATAACACTGTCACTTGAAGATTTTACTTTGACAACACTGAAGGTAAGAGACAAACCAACTACATTTTCTTGACTTGGGCCAGAATGAGTTTATCAAATTCAACTAACACTAGACTCATGCAAACCAAAGATTTATTTGGTACTCACCACACACATACTTTCAGTGGTTGATCAGTGAGCATTTGTGGACACGTTTGTTCTCAACATGGAGCTACTAACACATTTGAGATTAAGGACACAAATGATGGTCGTCTCTCCAGAAAGTTTACTGATCAAGTCACTGATTATGGGCTGTCATGAAACTCTAAACAAACCTTTCTTGATTTAGTCAGAGAATCTTGTTCTACTTGACTGTAACTAGATTTCCCAGTTGCGCCTGTCAATCAAAATTAAAAAGAAGAAATGTAATAACTTTAATTTCTTTCTAAATCTAGAGCCAGGACAAAACTTCCAAGTCATTATTAACTAGTAGTCTACCAAAAATACAGCTCTCATTTAGTCAATTCAGCTCTTCTTAATTATTCCCTGTGTCAAAAAATAGCCTGCCTGCCACTCATAAAGTCATTAGCTGGAGAGAAAAGTAAATTTGATTTTGATTTAGAGTAGAAGGGATGGTAGGCTGTTTATGCAAGAATGCTTGAAAAGTTATACTTTAAAAAGAAAAAAAAATAAAACTCTGTTTTGTTGTCCTCTCTATTTACAGGTATTTTTTCTTCCTGAAACAAACTAATTATTCCTCTGAGGGAGAAAGAAACATTTTACTTTTTCATGTTACTTTTACTTACTTGATTGGGACTGTATAATTCTAAACCAAACAAGACCATCTTTTTCTAACAAATAGCTGTCTTTAAAACATATTGTGCAATGTTGGGGTGCTTGGGTGGTTCAGTTGGTTAAGCATCCCACTCTTGATTTTGGCTCAGGTCATGGACTTGTGGTTCCTGGATTCAAGTCCCATATCGGGATTTGTGCTGATAGTGCCGAGCCTGCTTGGGACTCTCTCTCTTTCCCTTTTTCTGCCTCTTCCGCTGCTTTGCACTCTCTCTCAAAATACATAAATAAACTTAAAAAATATTGATGCAGTCTTGTAAACTTAAAAAGAGAAAAAAATATCATTCTTTTACAAATAAATTTGGTTGGAAACTATAAAGAATTTTTTTTTAGGTATATAGACTTTGGAAATAACACTGCATTTAATCTCTCAATTTTGTTGAGTTGGGGCTGGTGGGGTGGGACACAACTCAACTTCTCTGGTTTCTAACACTTAAAAATTCTTTCTAGGGGTGCTTGGGTGGCTGTTGGTTAGGGATCCAACTCTTGATTTCGGCCCAGGTCATGATCTCGTGGGATTGAGCCCTGTGTGGGGCTCTGCATTGACAGTGTAGAGTCTGCTTGGAATTCTCTCTCTCCCTCTCTCCTGCCCTCCCTGAGTCATATGCACTCTCTCTCCCTCAAAATAAAGAAATAAACATTAAAAAATTCTCTCTATAGGGAAAACAAAACTGAAAAAAAAGAGTCTCTATGAATTTTGAAGGAACCCTTGGTGTTGAGGCCTCAAATGAAAAGTAATTCAATGAGCCATTTGTAACACATCAATACTAATTCCTTAAATTGTCTTTGGTTAGAAAGAGATGGAATAACACAAGGAATTTAGGTAAATCTATGACAACAGAATTAAAATGTTAATTATCACCTCTCACTGCCCTCTGTTAGCTATCCAGAGGTGAAACTCCCTTGTTTTATTCTCATTCTCACACTTCTTACTTATCCTTCTTTTACAGTTTGGTTTAACTTTGAACAGAATTTAATCGTTGGCCATAATGACAATAAGGCTGGCAATTCCTCAGACTATTTTGTAAAGTGTGCTGAAACACTTAACAATGATCTTCTTGCAGACTGTACTGCCCTAAGATTATTAGGGTTGAAGCTATCTTATTTCCTTGTTCCTTTCTTCTCTATACTCAAAAGGTCCCCAAAGAACAACCTTCTGAAGGATAGGAACAATGGTCCCATTAGTTTGTCATAAAACCGAAGTGATTCATGTGTTTAATAACACAGAATGTGGGCCATAAAAGTCTGACTTCTCAATTGGGATTGTTCTCAGAAATGTGGGCCAAAGTAATCAGATAAAAGTTGAGAAGTGAAGATAAAAGGTAAAAAGTCCATTTTGTAAATGTATAACACTCTCAAAACCATAGGAAGAGAAATAAAGTTACTACATAGGCCATCATGTGAACCTGAACTAATGTTATTCACGAATGTGATTCCTTATAGGACAATGACAGTCATATCATTAATCCAAAATATCCATCAATTTCCCACAAGGAGACTGAGTAGACAGATTTAATAGTTACTTTTTGCTACAGTTAAAGCAAAGTTCTGACATAGAGCTGAAATGTTCTATTCTTTTCAGTATCCAAGGAGATAAATTCCTAGCTTGCCAATGACGTCATGCATTTTAAAGGAAACAAACACCACCAGTAATAACCTGGTGAATATTATTAAATCCCACCTCCATTAGTTTTGGCACACTGAGGAAGTGGCAATGATTATAGAATTACAGATGTAATTGAAAAAGTTTAATTTCATCCTTATTTGACCATACAGATTATTTTATCTATTCTAAGGAAACATATTGTAAGACCCTCTTCTAAATCAAGAGAAACAAGTCATCATGGAAAAACTGTACTGTCTTCCAAGTTTAGATTTTTTTAATGATAGATAATGGGAGCCATAGCTGAAAGTGGTAACATATATGAACATATTTAGTTTGAGAAAAATTACGTTTTAAAAGAAGATGGATTCTACCCTATTTTTCTGTGTGTATACACACATACACAAACTCTCTAAATAAATTTGGTTAGCATGGAGTTTTCATTTTCCTTCTTAAAAATGAATCACAAGGATAATCATCCAAAAATTATTTATAAGGGGAAAAATACACAAAGTAAGTGCCTAATAAAGAAGACGTAGATAAAAAACATAGCACAAGAGCTTGTTCTTCCTACCTCTAGGACTTTATACTTTAAAATGATTATTATTAAAACTGAGCTGATTTCCATCAGTGACGGCACAGGTATGTCTGATTTCAGAGATCCAGAGGAACAAGAAGTTTCCACTAAATGTGATACAAATAACATATGCATTACCATCACCTGTGGTGTTTTTTATTTTTTTATTTTTTTTAATGTTTTTATTATTTTTAAGGCAGAGAGAGACAAAGTATGAGTGGGGGAGGGGCAGAGAAAGAGGGAGACACAGAATCCGAAGCAGGCTCCAGCCTCTAAGCTGTCGGCACAGAGCTTGACATGGGGCTCGAACTGCAAAATCATAACCTGAGCCATATTCAGACACTTAATCAACCAACTGAGCCACCTAGGCGCCCCAACAAGACCTGCTGATTTAGTAACCTCAGCATGTGATCAAGGAATCTTCAATTTTCAGAAGCTGAACATCTAAATTCTTACATCTAAACTCTGATAACCACTGTAGCACCAAGTTCAGGATGTTACTATATTCTTGTACATTTTAAAGGAATTTTGAGACAGTCCAGGGCACTCCACATTTATCTAAACATTTAGGACAGCAGTCACAAACTCAAGTGCGTAGAAAGGTCAGCCAGCATTTTAAAATAGGAATGGGGAGACTAGAGCTATTACCAATAAAGGAGAGTCTTCCCAGTTGGTCTTAAGACAGGGCAGCTACTCACTTCTACTTGACTACTCTCCCGTATGAACGTAGACCACTTTGTCAGATATACTGATTATTTTCCTTTTCTTTTAGATAGTGGAGATAATGACATTTATGCGCAACAACCTAATTTTTTAAATGTTCACAGCCAATTCAAAATACTTCCAATGTTCAACCAGCCACTATTTAGGCAAACAAAACATGTACGGACAGGTTCCAACTCAAGGACAATCCATTTCCAGCATGTGATCTTGGTAAACTATCTGAAAAATATTGTAGTATACTCTGTTTTGCCACATATATATACTATTACCTCCATCTATGATTTCCATATATAAAGCACAGATATGCCTATAATATCAGTACTAGGTATAGGCATTTTGGAAGAGATTAACATACAGCAATGGATTTATCTATAAATAAGTTACAGTCTAAACAAGTAAGACTTGTACTCTGTAGCAATGACTAAATCAACTAAGAGTTTCAGAGAAGAGGGTGGTGAGCATGGGGAAGATTAGAGAGGGTTTCCTAGAAAAGGTAATATTTAAATTGAACAATGGAAGGTGATTAAGCTTTTTTTTTTTAAAGGACTTTAATTATTAAGACTATAAAACTCCTTTCTGCTAAAGATTTTATCAGGCTAACTAATACACACATAATACACTAAGTAAAAGCCATTTAAAAAATTAGAAGTAGGTGTGAGGGGTGGACAAAATGGGTGAAGAGGAGTGGGAAACACAGACTTCCAGTTACGGAATGAATAAGTCATGAGAATAAAGGTACAGCGTAGGGAATTTAGTCAATGGTATTGCAATAGTGTTGTATGTGGACTGAGAGTAGCTACACTTGTGAGTATAGCATATAGAGATGTTGAATCACTATGTTGTACAACAGAAACTAATGTAACATTGTGTACCAGCTACACTTAAAAAAATAAATCTGTAAAAAAAATCAAGAAGGTGAGAATGAAGATAAAGTGAAGACTAAGANAAAGGAAAGGAAAGGAAAGGAAAGGAAAGGAAAGGAAAGGAAAGGAAAGGAAAGGAAAGGAAAGGAAAAAAGGGAAGGAAATATTAATCCACTATGGAAGGAGAAATAAGGCTAAATAATATAAAAGAAGTTTATAGCTAAAAGGACACTCAGGCAATGGATCATGCTATCAAGGGAATTTAGAGACGCTCTTGGCTGGAAGACACTAATCTAGTATGGGTTGATTTAAGTATAATTAAAATCAACTCAGACATGAAACAAGGCAGAGACTAGGTAACTTTTAAAAATCACTTTATTACCTACGGACAGAGAGAGCAGCAAATGTGTAAATATTCTACAGATTAATCTTCCTTTAAAAAGCTCCCACTCAACATACCTCTTGCTTGCAAACCTAACTTTAAATGACTCTATACAATCCATCCAGACTTGTGAGTCAGGTATTTCACATCCACAGTCTGGCTCTAGTCGACTGTTTCAACCATTTCTCCTACCCGTTATAGACACAGGTCATCCACTCTCATTAGACTGATCTATTTCTTCTTTTCTAAAGCTTGCAACCTATTGCCAGGCTCGAACCTTGTGTTCACTCAAACTCAAATAACTTAAACTCTTCTCTTTACCAATCTCAATTCTTTTCATCCTTCAGAGCTAAGTTGCTTCTGGAATCCTGGACTCAAAGCTAGTAATATCTCCTTCTCAGGGCTTGACCAGCTATCACTGTTCTTCTCCTTCATGTACCACACATGTATGACCTCTCTTGCATTTTTCTAGTTTATTATCGTATATTGATTGAGTTATCATGTCTCAGTTTCTCATCTAGACTACAATGTCTTTATTCATGACTATCAGTGCTTACACTTCAGCATACATAGTATTTTGCCCCAAGTATATGCTTAGTGATTTTTTAAATGGATTTACTGATTAACCTTCAAAATAATTTAAAGCTTTATAGAATCTACAGTAATTCTTACAAGATTTCAAAAGAATCCTACAAAAATATTTTAATATCCTCAAAAACTATGGCTGTTTATTTTTTCTTCTTCCATTTCACAGATTAAATTAGAATGGATTTTCAAAGCAAAACACTGGCCTCTGAGAGCTACTGACATAATCTTGGTTCCTTCAGTGAGAAAGAAATTATTCCCTATCGCCCTCTCTTCAATGCAATTATAGCAGAATTATCTTTCAAATTATAGCCACAGGAATTTTGAAGGCTGATGAAGAGGCTCAATTCAGGAGCAGGTTCGGGATTTGGAACATACTCTTCAGTTTCTGGTCTTTAAAACTTATACAATAGCAATGAGGGCACAACAAATCAACTGTAAGCTTTCTTGACTTTGTTGGCTCTTCCTGAACTTTTAAGAAGTTCACAAGCCCTACCTGTGCCTCGCCCCCTCACTCTGTCTATATCTTTGCCTCTTTATTTCATATGTCAATATTCATGGGTCTTGTTATTTTTCCTGACCGCCCAAGACAATAATCTGAAGGAGAAACCACAAAACTAGGGGAAAAAAATAATGGCACACACACAAAAATCTCTGGTAGATACTGCCACCTACAGGGGTTATATGGGCACCGTGCTTAAGATTATCCCTATCCCAATTGCATGAAAGGGCAATCCCATTTATATGGGGGGTAAATTATATGGGGCACATCTGAACTCCATGGATAAGGAAGAAGCCATTTCTATCAAATCAAAGCCTTTGATTCAGAGTATAAATGATTATTAGAGTGTGTGTCTGTGTGTGTGTGTGTGTGTGTATAATTATGTAATATATGTGATTTATTAATTAAACTGAATCAACAAAAATTTAATAAGGCTGTAAGAAAGAAGATAAAAAGACATAGAGGGACTAATATTAGATTATACCATTGATAATTTCTGTTATTAAAAATATATTTAAGAAACACTAGAAGTCACTATTGAAATACAATAAGATGTGTATTCTATAGCCCAGCTATCTGGGGCTTGAGGGGTTTTTCCTCTAATATTTTAAGTTTAAAATTATAGATTAATTATTTATGATAAAACTATCCTTGAAATAAATTGTATATACCTTACTTTCTTAAATATGTGATGCTTGATATTTACTTGATAATTTAATTTCATTATTATGAATGTATGCTATTGGACTGGGAAATAAAAGTATTAAAAATAACATATTTTGAATATATGTTATGCAATAAACCATGATTTAAAAGAAAAACATTATCTGGACTAAACTTAAAGCAAAGATGCAAAATAAATCACAAAGAATCCCATATTCCCTTTACCCAGATTCAGCTATTAACATTTTTCCTCACATGTTCATTTGTTCTCTCTCTCTGTATACATTTCCTCCAGCCATTTCCTCTAGTTTTTTTCCTAATTTCTATTATTTTAAAAATTATAATTATCATAAAGTTGAGTGGAAATATATTTCAACACATTTATATGTTAAGTATACATTTGGTCTACTTTCCTACAGCTTAGCATCTATATCTATGTAATAGTTACCAGTGACAGAATGGAATTATATAGGTCATACAGTGCCCTACATCAGCAAAAACAACGTCGAAATGTTTCCCAGGATAATACATACAAAATAGAATGTTGTAGGTGTGTACAGTAATAAACAACAATGCAAATATTTTTAGTGTTCCACTAAATCCTTAATTAAATAAAACAGCATCTTTCCTAATAACTGTATTTAAATTAAATTCCATTGTATCATAATCTTTCAGATGAGATTTCATAATGGCAAATACCAAATGAAGTATGCCTTTGACGTGACATAGATCCTGAATTATTACAATAGGAGAATGTGTTCTAGATCATGTTAACAAAGAAAAAATTTCCCCTGGGAAAGTAAATTAGACAGCTTATCTGCTAAGATACGTGTATCTAGTACAGTTTTTAATAGCATTTTTCAAATTCTATATAGCCAAGCACATCACTACCCTCCAAAGGTGGGATTTCATTTCCCAAAGCTCATTTGATCATAGATCACTTGTTCTTGGAGGAGCAGATTACACTTAACTGAAGCTAGTGTATTTTGGATGGTAGGTAGAGAAAGCTGATCTAATGCAGAAGTGGGTCATTCCCCTTCCCCAAATCATTATACATACTAATATTACCTGAAGCCCAATCCTTTACAATGCCATTACTAATATCATTAATAGAATTGTAGGTAGGAACCACAAAAGAAATACACCAAGGAGATAACAGGAAGGATATGCATGAAAATGAGATTCATTAAATTTTTTTAAAAAAAGGGGCCTTGCCATGTTAGCACTGTCCCACATTATTTTAACTTTTCCATTATTATATGAAAATTCCATTTAACCTAAATTTGAAAACAAAAAGGAATGCCTACAATTAAAAAACAAATTCCTCACTCAGCTTGCTGTTAAAATTCATGGTAGAAAGACAACCATCCAGCAAAAAAGTTATAGGGCTTGCTAAAAGGAATGAAGCACTTTTATGGAAAAATCATCAGATATCTCTCTCTCTCTATATATATATATATATGTAGCTATTATTAGTAGTAATATATCTACTACATGTATAATATATTGATGATATAAATAATCAGCATGATTATTATACAACTGAAGTTATATACTGCTATGCAATTATACATTGAGTTTGACAGCTTTTATCAACAGAGCCGGCCTTACAGAAGCTTCTATCTTTGGGTAAAACTTCACTGACCTCTTTATACTGCAAAACGTTTCCTATACATTCTTATGAAATTTAATATTTTGTTTATATTGCTTTTGGGATATCAGTTTTAAAATGCAAATACTGAAGAAAAAAGGTGTGTCTTAAACTCACACTAGGGTTACCAAAAAATAAAGAAAAAAAAAGACTGGATGTGATCCTTTCTTGAAGATTTCTTTTCTTATTCATTCATTCATCAAGAAGGGAAGTGCAGATTATCAAACCATATTTTTCAAGTACATAATTTTGTTATGAGCCAGTCACCTTTATTGAATTCCTTCCAATATCTAGGTGACTGAAACCTGACTATATTTTCATGTAAACATTTGAGAAATAGGGGTTACCAAGAATTTTACTTACCCTTAATAAGCTTCCAGTACCAAAAGATTTAATTTTCCAGTAACACAATTTAACAACTTTCCATTGGAATGGTTGTAAGGAATAGAACTGTGCTCTTGAAGAATAAAAGTATCAAAGTCATTTGGAGGAAAGACTTGCATTCAGAAAATAAAATCAAAGAGAAGAAAATTGTCCCAGGGTTTACGCAAGAAACGTTGAAATATAGGACTGGATCTGGTCCTTTTGAAATGCAACAATAAATTTTAAAAAATCTCCCTTTCTGACAACTTTTAATGTTACAAGTCAGAAATCTGATTTAAATTAGAGGTACTTCAATTTGCCAGAGGTTCAGCTTTCAACTTGTGTAAAAGTGCTTGCTATGTTTCTTTAAAAAATGCATTCAGAGAATAGAAATGTTTAGCAGGACGAGATACATGAAGGAAAAAAGCAGTCTACACACATAGTCAAGTTAATACAATGAGAATCTTCTTGTAAAATAAAAAATAATCAGCAAGAATTATATTTGTTGAGTTATATACAGTATGCTAAATATTTTAAGAGAGTAAGTCACCCATTCCATTATAGTTTTCTAAATGATTATTTTGCTGCTACCAAGGTTGGTGTGAAAATAAATGAGACGAGATCTGGTCAATGAACAATGTGAATTTCAATGAAAACATAAAATATGAACAGATGAATGCCCACCTGTGGGAGAGAGTATTATTTGTTTCCTGATTGGTATTATAATAAAACCTTCTGAGTCCTTATTCTGTATTATACATAGTTTTCATCATTAATTATTTTTCTATATACTTCACTTTATTCCATTTCTTTGCATCACGGATCCCTTATAACAGACTCTGTCATCCCTTATACTCTTCACACTTCCTTTCCTTGACTTTTCTTTCCCCCACTGAGACTGCATCCAATATTCTGTATGAGTCTTTCATTTCTCTGCCAATAACCTTATCTTGAAAGTCTTTCTCAAAAAATGTCATCATCCCCCAAAATATGATTTTATTTTCTCCGAGTTGTCGAAATGTTCAGACATCTTAACATTAAACACAGAATGCTTTCCCTCTAGAGTTACACTTTAGAATTACTTAGCATATCTAATTCAAACAAAGTAATTTCATTTGGTTCTGCCTAGGGATATTTGGTAGAGTGATATATCACTAATTTAAACAAATGAAACAAATCAGTGGTAAAAGGCAAATTTATCTTTGATATCTTTTGGAAAAAGTCTGTGGGTATGAAAACTAGAATACACTAAAAAAAAAAATTCATGAGACATGCTGAACTCAAGTCACCGTTGTAGAGAGACTCTGGCAAGGTTTAATTTGATTTGGTAAGGGAGGGGACAGCAGCTCCCAGAGCTGAAACTACATTTATGGAGTCAGTCCCTAAATCCCTCCTCAGAAGCACATGACCTCTGTCACTCTACAGACAAATCCCAAAGGGCATGCTGGTGTTCTCCTTTGGTGAGTTATTTTACCCTTCAGGGCAACTCTTAATGTCAAACACATTGCACAAGGCTCTACACATTTAAGTACTGAGTGGATAGATACAATAGTGAATGAAGGAATGTGAGAAAGGAATATAATTTTGCTATTTGTATGAGCCTAAATCTTAAGAGGGACAGAGTCTCAAGCAAAAGTACTGATTTTTTCTTTTTTTTTCTTTTCTATTTTTTTTTTTTTTTACCTCTGTTGCCTTGCATTTAGGTTAAAAAAAAGTTTTAATAAATGAAGCTTTCATATTTGGGCTAAAAGCCAAAACACACAAACCAAGTTGTCTTTGAATAACCCTCTTTTGCTGATGCATGTTTCAAAACATTAGCCAAAATGAAATTCCTATCTTTGTGCTTTTCACCCATTGAAATTGGATACCCCCAGACTAAGTATTCTGGGCAACCTTTTCTCAACTTTTTAATTTATTCATCTTTTGAATGTGTTTAGCATTTATGCTCTCTACCACTCATTTTCACTGATACCACTTTATGCTGTGAACTTTTAAAATAGGCTTAGTTCTTACATATAAACTGTCCTAGGAACCATTTTTTAGTTTTTTCTCATTCCGTTTGCCCTATGACACGCAGCACAGATGCTCTATTTGGTGGATACTCTATAAATACTCCCTAGATACTTTAGATGAATGATAAAGACCCCTCTCACATCTGGGATCTTTGGAAGGTCGAAGTTTCAGCAAGTGCTGCAGTTATCCAAATGTCTACTTATCAAGAATGCAGTAATTGCTCACAGCTATGAGGAAACCAGAGTGATGATACACTCTTTCAGGTAGATGCCTTACAAGATTCCCAGGAAAAGCTGACTGCAAACACCTAGATGAGAAGGCACATGCCTGATTTTTATCTGTATCCTCCACAGCACCCACACAGATAGCTTTGTCAACAATATTATACACAAAATTATAAACAATATTGTTTATTAAACAAATAAATGGATTGAACATTGAAAAGAAAATGAAACAAAAGAATTACTCAAATGAAT
>NW_027551558.1:15819777-15933760 GCF_008692635.1 Crocuta crocuta
CACTGAAAATCCAGATAACTGCATTTGAAAATAAACTATTTTAGAGCCCTCTATCTGTAGGTTCGACTTCTGGACACTTGCATCCCTAGTTGAAAAGAGAACTTAAAAGAGCATCTAACTAACAGATGGTAAATCTAGAGGAGAAGTGACTCTCTGCGCTATAAGTAAAATTGATACTTTTCCATGACTTGGTTGTCCTATAAAGTTACATCTGGCAAAAACAGAACTCTAATCGACATTATCAACACCATTCTAGTTAAACAAAAATCGGAATTCATCCACTAGACTTGCCATTCTCACTCTCAGTCCCTCATCCACTTGAAAAATGAGGGAAAAGCCATTCAACTAGCCTTGGCTTTACCATAGTGCAAACAAGTTTCTACCATTAAAAAAAAAAAAAAGCTTAAACTACAGGATTTCTTCTTTTAGAAAAAGCAAATATAGGATAGTTTTAACTGGAGATCTCATGGTGTCTTTTAAAGCACTGAAAGCCTTCAGACGTTATCAGTGAAGCCTGTTAGGCTGACGTGTGCATGCTGCTTGCCTTCTGTAAAGGAAATCCTGGCTTACAGGGTCTGGATGTGAAATGGATCCTGGGATGAAGTGGGGATTTGGGGGAGTCAAAACTACTGCCAACTATGTAGAGTTCTACAGGTTCTCCCATCTTATAATTTGGGAGGAAGGTGCTTATTGACATTGAGACTCCTCTATTCTTACATTCATTTTGGTAATGCAGTTACAAAAGCAGATGCGTATTTAAAGAACAAAAAGTAGCATGGATAAGAATCTGATACTTGTGCGTACTAAACTAAGATTTAAAAAAAAAAAAAAAGCTGTAGAAGTCATTTGGAGCCTGGACATTCAGAGATTGTTGGGGTAGGATGGCATGCATGTGCTTCAGAGGCAGATTGCTCCATCATTTATTGACTCCATGAGGCAGTAAGGTACTTAACCTCTGTGTGTGTGTGTCATTTTCTTCATTAATAAGTGCAAGGCTAATCAGGTCGATTTAAGAAGTAAGTTTTTTATTCAAGCACAGAGCTTGCTACATTGCTCAACAAATGTTAGCTTTAATAGTACTATTACACAAATACATGAAGGACAAGAAAGTAAAGTCCAATTTCTCCAACAGATAAATTGCTCACATCATCATTCTCATTACCATTTGGTTGAGTTTAGTTGTTTATTTTCCTGCACACATGTCCAGTACTAGACTTGTGCCTTCATATCCAGAGGGCCAATGGCTTTGTGGAAAGGTTTTAAGTGTTGGCATATTCCTCTCTTTCTCTCTGGCTATTATATAATTTAGAATTGCAATCAGAAAATGTCCCTGGTAGTAATGCTCAAAGGATATAAAGACAAATATTTAATGTTTTTTTTTTTTTTAATTTCTAGGAGAGAGAGGGAGACAGCGTGAGCAGGGGAGGGTCAGAGAGAGGGAGTCACAGACTGAAACAGGCTCCAGGCTCTGAGCTGGCAGTCAGCACAGAGCCCAACGCGGGGCTCGAGCCCACGAAGCGCGAGATCATGACCTAAGCGAAAGTCGGACGCTTAACCGACTAAGCCACCCAGGCGCCTCTAAAGACAAATATTTAATCAGTTCTCAGTAGCAAAGTTCTGTCATCTGGTATGAGTAAGTATCTGCCATTTTAAAGCCTTCCTTCTAACTGTCTGAGGATTCAGCTGAGTCCTGAAGAATGTGATAGATCCTAGGTTCATAGAGAGCACTGGCCCACAAAAAGTACATACTGACAACATCTACCTTTTTCTTAGGATGGATATGCCAAATGAGGGTTAAATATACAGTATGTACAATCATCTCTAGGTAGAAAGCCTGTTTTCCAAGTTCATATTAAGAGTATGCTTTCCCTAAGAGCACATCAAGTAGTGAAAATAAAGGTCTTTTAAGCAATGTATAGCTTTTGCCTGCAATAACAGATCAGAAAGGTGGAATCCTTGGCAGAATTTATTCTAGTACTCCTAGCCTCTAAAGACATTGTCTACACCTCTTTGATAAAACTTACTATGCACTCTTTCTCCTCGCCCAGCTAGCTCTTCCACTAATGATCAGCTAGTTGGGCATCTTTTTAAAAAATGTTTCTATATACAGCCTTTAGCTCATTGCAAAGCACATAGTAAACATTCTAACATGTTAAATGTTGATTTCGTTCCATACATTTACCTTTGGTGACTAAGTCCTTTTACATTATCACTTTCAAGGACTCTCAATTTATTAGCCAGACCATTTGCCTTACTACCTCCACAATTTAACATGCTTATCAGTAAAAATATTGAAATCAAATGGAAGGAGAATGTCCAATCAAACCATCCATTGGGTCTAAACTTGGCATAAAAATGGTGTCTTTTATTTTTCTTAATATTTTTATCTTCTGTTGATGAATTCATCTGCTACTCCTGGAGAACACTGATAGATAATTCTCTAAGTAGATTCAATTACCTTTAAAGAAATCATTCTTGATCACTTTGAGAAGATATGAGCTTTGCTTAAATACAATTCAGTGAGATGACCTTGAGCTAATCATTTTGTATCACTCATTTATCAAATAGACAAGCATAGCAATGGGAGGGTTCTGTTGCACAGTCTCCAAGCATCAGCTCTATTACTTAATTCCTATTAAGGAGGTTTAAACAGCACTTGCAATAGACGGTGCACTTTATAAAGACAAACAGAGCCCACATTTTTGTCATTCTGTCTACGTTTAGACATAACCAGAAATAGTGAAGGACATAACTAAACAGTACTAACATTTCTGTTCTGCTTATTTAATTCTATATAGTTTCTATATGAGATAAAGCTCACTAGTTTTTTGTTTGCTTGTTTATATTTGGGGGGGGAGGGGAGAGAAAGCATGTGAGTGAGGGAGGGGCAGAGAGATTGAGACAGCTCTGAAGCAGGCTCCAGGCTCTAAGCTGTCAACACAGAGCCCGACACTGGGGCTCGAACACACAAACCACGAGATCATGATCTGGTCAGATGCTTACCGACTGAGCCACTCAGGTGCCGCAAAGCTCACTAGTTTTTGCAAAGCTCTTATCTATTAATAATTCCATATTGTACTAGTGTCAATGGTTTCCTGAAGAAGCAAAAATATATTTCTGTTAACTGTACCTACATGGATGTATATGTCCTTTTGTACACCTTTACGGTTTGTGAAGTGTAGAGAATAGTAGATACTGTAGGATAAAAGAGAATCATTCAGGCATTATGTGTTAGAGACCTATTTTTGTTTATTTCTACTCAGTACTACCTCTCTTTTTCTAGATTTCTGGGATTACTAAAACTGTTCCTCATTTCTATTGGGACCTAATCCTCTCCACACCTCACCTATATAGAGCCTTTATGGATTGTTACATTCTAATGTTACCCTGCCTCCTGGGCCATAGTTGAAAGATCCAGAAAGGGCCCAAATTGGACCAACCACAGTACTGTATACTTCTAAACACAGTGGATTGGCCCAGGTGTGGTAATCTCACCTAGCCTTTTCAAACTAGAGCAAAGTGTCTATTCCTACACCCATCCAGGGATATTCAGACTTCAGATACTGACTCCCAAAAACTCAGTTAAGTTTTCCACTGGGGCTTAAAGATTAAAGCAACAAAACTGGGGAACTATCTGAAACCATGTTTTCCAACACAAGGAAAAATGCAGTCTGCAGTGAGATGGAATGAAGCTGACAACCTGAGAGAGACAGAGATGAAATCAGATGGATTCCTGACAGTGCCTGACACCCTAGGGCTGGACCTTAACACCCTTCCTCCCTCAGCTTGGTTATTCAAGGCTTCCTCCTATTCTGGGAACCAATAAACCTCCCTCTTCATGTGAACGGCTCAGGCTGCCTTTGTGACAGTTACAACCAACACAATTCTAACTCATATTCGTTAACAGCAGACACCAACATGCACAGTCAAAAAGAGAGCAACATTTCAGACTTTTCCAAAAAAAAGAAATCAATGAAAGTGACAGAGGTTTATTAAGGGAACCAGTCACTAAATACTACCTAAATGAAAATATAATAGTAAATAAAATATTCAGGAAAAATGCCTCTAGCATTCCTAGGTCTCCAGAGTAGCATGCACAGTGTCTAACAAACAATTATTTGGGAGTACACACTCATCTACTGTTTGGGGGCTTTGTATACACTAATAGAGCCTCTTCACCCCAGATTATCAAACCCACTACCTATGGGCTGCTAAGAAAAGGAAGGAAAGAACGAAGGATTGACTTTAGTATTTTCATTAAAATATTGACAAATTTTTACACGTAGACATTAAAAGTGTTAGTCTCATACACTGCTTCTAGAAGTACAATTTGATATGGTAGAAACTAATAAGATCCTGCTGTACAACAATGAACAATACATGTCTAAAACATTAAGATTTGACATTCCCTTTGCTGCTGCTTTTTTCCCCTCTTGAAATGCATCTTAATAAAAAAATGCATATATAGAATATTTTATCTAAAAAGATGTTAGCTATCTTTTTTTTTTTTTTTTACAACTGAAAAACAGATCATTTTGTCAATAGAGGGGGGATGAATTAAATAAGTATGGCATATTCATGTACTGTAAGTACATGAAACTAATAAAAATAATGACATTTTCAAAGTACACTCAGTGAAAAATCACAAGATAATAGTATAACAGATTTCTATTGTCTTAAAGAAAAATTTTCAAATTCATACATCAGCCAATAAACATACCTGGAGTTACAGATATCAATATTTTAGCATCTATCTCTTTCTAGATAGGGGCATTACGGATGATTTTTTTATTTTGTTCTTTGTGTTTATTTTTTTAAAGATTCCTACAACAAATGCATATTATTTTTGGAATCAGAAAAAGTATTAAATGTTATTTTTAAAGTTAAAATTTTTTAAATTAGAAGTCATATAATGTAATTAAATTGGTTGTGGAGATAACTTGGACACATCAAATAAAGGGATCGTCCACTGGGTAGTTATTCCAAGGGCTAATTCTTTCTAGAGGTTTTTTTAAACAAACAGAATGGCAGGTAATGTAGTATATGAGAGATGGCAAGGGGCTCGATTCCCGAGTGCCTGAATTTAGCTCATTTAATGGTTGAATGACTTTGGGCAATCACTGAACTTGACTTTTCTAATTTTTTTTACCTGCAAAGAAAGAATATTAATGCCTCCCTCCCTTCTATCCCCATGTGTTACTGCAATGTTCAAATTTGTGCATAAATGTACGACACATACGACTTATAACTAAAGAGCATTAATATAAGATAAAAATAGTGGTTTAAAAATAGGAGAACATCTGAAAACCAAATAAGTTGCAAAACCCAGGACTCCAAAAAGGAAAATCAATAAAATGGAAGGTTTTACACCACACATTGCTAATGCTTCTCCAGTTCCTTCCTTGAAAGAACATAAAAATATATAAGACAGGTATCAATCCCACCTGTTTCTTAAAACATCCCCGTTGAGTCCATTGGAAATGAAGGTACACAGTACTGCTACTGGTTTGAGCTTCCTATCACAAGGAGAGCATATGCAATTCACAAACCACCAAAAGTGCTACAGGAAAACGTCCTTTTGGTCGTCTCTTACGCACCACACATATGCTAGGATGACAATAATAAATGATATTTTTATTGAATTCCTGTTAGGTTCCAGAAGCTGGGCAAAGTACTTTGTGCGTGTTACCACCAGTAAGCCTCCCAACAATATTAATCAGCAGAAATTATTAAATAGCCAAGTCAAGGACACAGCTGTTCAGAGGTAGAGTAGGAATTAAAACCCATGTGCTTAACCAGGGCATTAAAAAGCCTTGTGTCACGTGATATGAGTGGATATTGGAATGGATAGGATGTAGGTTCCAATTCCAAGCATACTAACATTTAGTGGCGGAGAAAAGACATACATGCATTCCTACATGAAATGAAGTTGAGATAATTTCCACATGGATTTCCCTCCAAGAGGAGCTGGTATAGTATCTATCTGAGTCTTGAAATTAAGCTTTGTAACTCATTCAGGCAGAGAAAATGGCATGTGCAATGATATAACAAAAAATAGATAAGCATAGGTTTTCATGATATTTACATATTATATAACATTTAATATGCTATATATGATATGCCATATATATGATACATGATATTATAGGTATTATGCTCCTTGAGGGCAGTACAGCATAGAATAACTTTTATAAAATAACACTCAGAAATAGTTATTGAATAAATGCTCACAGCTGTATTTTTAAGAATATTTGGGTCAAGGTGTGTACACAATGGATTTGGGCATGGGGACAGAGAAGTAGGGAAGGCAAGGGGAAGAGCAGGTATGAAAGGCAGTAAGAATGGAAAGGAAACAATGGATATTAGTATTGGAGAAGACAATGCAAAGAAGATCAGTCAGCCTGGTTTAACAGTTTATGGTGAAAACAAATAAACTCAAAGATATTCAGTGTCACCCTAAATTTATTGGGGAAATACTATTGTCAGCAAGTAGAGTGAAGAGAGGAAGTTGTTTGGTGAGAAGATCTTCATACGTGTTTTGTGTGAGGTGTTTTTTTGAGAGGATCTTTCCCTGACAGAGTTAGAGGTGGAAAGACAAAGTTACCAGTAATCCGCAGACAGTGGATGGATGAGGCCTTGGTGGTAGTGGGTGAGATAATCAGGAAGGGGAATTATAGGAAAAGAAAGTAAGCTGCTGGATAAAGTGTGGGTGGGTGGAGAAAAGTCAAAATAGTTGGGGGAGAAATGAAAGTCTCACAGAATCTATTCTTTTTCTGCTATACCGTATTCATTGTTTCTGAGGAGTTATGTAGCATCTACACCTCTGGTACATTTGTCTTTCTACATTTCTACACACCATTCTTCAGAGCCTAGCAGGATATGAAATGTAGAACTAAGTGCACAGCTAAATATTCTCTGGTATTAATCCATTTAAGTGTAACACATTTCCTAGCTAAGCCATTCATCGCTATTTGCTGACAGTCATAGACAGTGCATTTTCTTATATGCCATTTACTTCATAAAACACCAGAAGAAATTAAATCAGGTTGGAAAGGGGTGATGTCTAGGACAATTGGAAGAGAAAGAAAGAGTTCTCAAATTATTATCCCAATGTTAATGTTCTGATCTTGAGTTTTCTTCCAAAGCAAATGGTTCACTTTGAAACATCTTACCAATGGATATAATTAAAAACTAAAGTTCTTTGAAAAGGAAACAAGACCTTTTCTTCAGAAACCACAAAGCTGGAATATAAACTCATTGATTTGTTTCCAAATTATAGCTTTATTTTGTTACATGATAGTAGCATCACTGGTGGAGTATCATTTGTAAAAGGGGCAAAACTTATTACTGGAGACATCAGTTTCCTTAAGATGGAAAAGGTTAATGGGGCACCTGGGTGGCTCAGTCAGTGAAGCAGCTGACTTCAGCCCAGGTCATGATCTCACGGTTCGTGAGTTCGAGCCCTGCACTGGGCTCTGTGCTGACAGCTCAGAGCCTGGAGCCTGCTTCAGATTCTGTGTCTCCCTCTCTCTCTGCCCCTCCCCTGCTCACACTCTGTGTGTGTGTGTGTGTGTGTCTCTCTCTCTCAAAAATAAATAAGCATTTTTAAAAAAGATTTTAAAGATGGAAAAGGTTAACAATTCTTTCTCCACCACATATTGGTTACCTTATTTATTAAAGAATAGAATTTTTCTGGAACTTGTCAAGAAATGACTGATTCTATAAAATATTATTATGAGTCCACAGTGATAGTGAAGATTTTTTCATCAGGATGAAACAAAAACTGTGTAAGATGGGGACAGCCAAAGATCACCTACCATTCATCACATGCCTTCCTCGAAGTTCACTCAAGCAGAAAATGAACAGCTGCCAATGTTGATCAGAGAGATAGAAAATGCTGCTTCCAGGAATGAAACTTTCTGTTTCTTTTTTTTTTTTTTTAACTTAAAACAATATGCTATATACTTCTGCGGAAAAAACAAGAGGGCCAGACTTGATAAGATCACAGTCATAGAGCTGATCAGTTGCTTCTTGATGTGTTTACAGAATTTCACAATGATATAACCAACAGATGCTCAAAAGGGGCCTTAAAACCAACAAAGACAAACATTCTGTTTTTGGTCTTTGGTGAATTATTTCGAAGTTTCAAAGCATATTGTTGAGAATGGAATTTCCCCAAGATAACAAGTTTCAGATCTTTACTCTTTGGGAGATTATAAACTGTACCAACTTGTCCTTCTATCACTGGAAAATTTCAAAGCATTTTCTTGCCCCTCAATAAACCCCAAACTCCTCTCAAAATGGAGATCCATTTTAAAGGTCAACTTTTGTGAAATTTCTTAGTAATCTGTGGGTGCAATAAAAAATACAGCTAATTCAAAAACACTTCATTGTTAAGACCCAAACTGCTAATATGAAAACCTCAAGTGAAGTGTATTGAGTAATATGCAGCTTCAGGCAATTGATAGTTGAAGAAACTATTTGAGGATACAGCCCCATCCTTCACTGGGGTCTTCTGCCCGCAAAAAAAAAGACTAAGAAGGAAGAGATGCAAAAGAAGCAAAGAACTAGGGAAATCATGTTGGGAGAAAGAAAGGCAGTCCACATCAAAAACTAATGAGAACTTTTACTCTGCAACTGGTTATTGATACTGGAGACAATTCCAAGATTAGTTGAATCTCTGATTATTAACATCAGTATGCAATGAAAAAAATTCCTTAATGTGTAAGATTTAGATTTATTATTTTATAGCCGGATATTCTAAATGTTTACAAAGAGAAAAATAAAAGGCACTGTTTCCCTGACCATTATAATCCGATAGGTGAAACAATATGCAGCATTTGTGACTTGACTGAAAAATCTGTATCAAACCTAGCAATAAGTAACGTATAGGTTTGGTTTCAATTCAAGCTAGACCTTTGTGGGTTTTTTTCCAATTTATTTAATTTATATTTTTTAAATATACATCCAAATTAGTTAGCATATAGTGCAACAATGATTTCAGGAGTAGATTCCTTAATGCCCCTTACCCATTTAGCCCATCCCCCCTCCCACAACCCCTCCTGTAACCCTCTGTTTGTTCTCCATATTTAAGAGTCTCTTACGTTTTGTCCCCCATCTTGTTTTTATATTCTATCTGCTTCCCTTCCCTTTCGTTCATCTGTTTTGTATCTTAAAGTCCTCATGTAAGTGAAGTCATATAATATTTGTCTTTCTCTGACTAATTTTGCTTAGCATAATACTCTCTAGTTCAATCCACGTAGATACAAATGGCCCTTTTTAGCTTTTTAATAACATGAAAGGATGAAAGGGTGTAAAACTAAGTGTGATCAAGAGGTTATGCTTTTTCATGCCTGAGATTAGATATAGCTGTAGTACTGATGTGATGATAACTAAAGGGGAAAAAGTCTTTTTGGTACAAAAAGTCAGAACAGGGGCATCTGGGTGGCTCAGTCGATTAAGCATCTGACTTTGGCTTAGGTCATGACCTCACGATTCGTGGGTTTGAACCCCATGTCAGGCTCTGTGCTGACAGCTCAGAGCCTGGAGCCTGCTTTGGATTCTGGGTCTCCCTGTCTCTCTCTGCCCCTCCCCTACTCACACTCTTGTCTCTCAAAAATAAAAATAAACATTAAAAAAAAAGTCAGGACAGCAATTTGTTAAAAAAAATTTACAAGAAAACGTGGGAAAGTAAATAAACCCTAAATATATCCTAAGGAGTTGTTCAAAAAGACTCAAGTGGACGAAAGGGGTTCCCAAAGGGTTCTCAGTGATGTTTGTCCAACAGTATCCAAAGAACTCTGTCCCAGACTTATGATCTTTTTGGTGTTGTTCATTTGTTGCAATAAATCAGAAGTTTTTGAGAATACAAGAATTCTATAAAATCCACTATACTTTATAATATTAAATACAACAGTGTGAGATTACTTTCCGTGTTTTTAAAATTTAAAATTACACAATTTTCTAGAAAAAATTTTCATTGAATAGTGATCTGCTATAACATGAAAACTTGACTCAATATTTGGTTACAGATGGCATGTTATGTTATCTATAATTTTAGACATTAGGTTCTGGTCAGAAATGTAATCCCCATTGTAATAGCATTTCTGGTGAACAATTAAATTTGACATGTCTCACTTCCATTTTTACACTTATTCTAGAAACATAATCTGTCATAATCTATCATCACTGCTAGGACTGCCTGTAGTAATTCAGTGGTACCTCACAGCTAATGCCACCACCACCCACCGCCCAGCTGCATAGTGCAGATTTAACTTTACAAAGAATAGTTGCATCTATTATACTACTTCATCTTCACAAAGGTCCTATAAAGTGGGTGGAGCAAGGATTATGAACTCAATTCCACTTATGAGGAAACTAAGGTAAGAATGAATTAGTGGCAAAATCCGGACTAGAATTCAAGTAGAGGTAATGTGTCTCATTTCAATTTGTGTACCTATTCAAATCATTTGGCTCCAAATTAACACATACTTCTACAAGGAGCAGCTTAAGGGACTCCATCCAATGGTCATTTATAAGCCACAGGTTTAAAATGTCCAAAATACCTAACTGTATTACCATATATACCTGTGGAAGGAGGTGCGTTCTTACTCTTCATCCTTAAGATAATCAATCCTTAACTGCAAAGGCAGAATGGAGAGAATTTTGACAAGAAAATTACTTTCTCTTCTGGAACCAGACCAGTTCCTTCCTGTTGAAACCTGCTTCAATGGTCAACAAAGTGTTATAGCATCTGGAATATCCAGAAAGCTTTTTCTTTACCTGCTTTGACAGTCAGCAGTGAATTAGAGCATATGTCTATTTATCTTCCTACCAGACAATGGTTTCCTCAAACAAAGAATCGTTTTAGTGTTGGTTACATAGAATTTGCTCAGTAAAATTTGTTGACTGAAGGAAGGAAGAAACAAACGGCTTTAGAACTTTCTTATGCAAATCATTCTGCTGATTTAGTCTATGATATACAAGAGCTTAGGAGGAAGAAAAAAAAATGTCTGAAATTAGCTTGATAAAGGATTGTCTTGAAAATAAGTAAAAGACTGACTTACTTTTGCCATTTGATTTAAAAATCACCAGTTGTTAGCCTGTATTAAAAAAAATCAACTTTTTAATACAACTTAGTAACAAATTGGGTAACTTGACCGAAGTTGTACCCAAACAGCTCTTCATCTGTTCAAACTGATTTTTATGTGTTGATTTCATGAAACTGATCTATCACTCGGGGCAATAAACTACATAAGAACTAGGCAGTATTTTATATGGTGTTAAGGAGAAAACATTATTACTGGTACTTGTATCAAATAAAATTGCTTTCTTTGGCAAGCTAACTCAAACCAGGAAAATGAATTTGTTGAAGCTCTTCATAAACCTTATATAAAGTTTGCCATCTCCTAAATATAAAACTCTGCTTATAAACATTGTCAGGGTAAAATTTCATCTTAAAACAGAGTGATTGCTTCTATTTCCTATGATGTTTACACAGCAACTTCTGCAGAATTACTCTAAAAAAGAAATAGAAAGGAAAATCAATAGCAACATTGCACTATGAAATAACCTTTGTGGCAGGAAAGGAACCAGAAGATTAAGATAAGACAATAAAAGTATGAAATAATGAAAAGGGCACAAATCTCAACCCCATAAGAAATAGTGAAGATGATTTCATATGTATATTTCACATACACATAATGCAGCACAGACATTTTGCTATTTCACAAAATCATATACAAGTGGTAATTAATAGCATTCTGCTGAAGCTTGCAGTATCCTCAAGCCTTAATCAGACAATATTGGGAAAAAATTACACTTTATAACAATACTATAAATTTCTCATTTTCCACATAAATTCATTTTTAAGTGGTGTCCTTATTTTAAATAACTTTTTAAAAATTAAAAGCACATGTGAGTGCATGTGCGCGTGCGCATGCGCGCGCGCGCGCGCGCGCGCGCACACACACACACACACATAATCTCTTTCCTTTCTTTAAAAATGCCAAGCTATTAATTACACACTTAATCATATCTGCATTTACTATTTGTAGGCAAAATCCTTCTTCATTATTTGTGCTTTTTTTTTCTTACCAAAGCTCTGGAGCTATAATTATGTCTGAAATTTAAAATCTCTGTCAACTTCTATCTTAAATATTAATTTGAGTTAAAAATTAGACATTTTAATTTCAAATACTGAGCACCAAAAATGACTTCAACCAAATATATAATCATACAGAAGTTAGTATCCCAAGTAATTTGGAAGTTTATATACTTTTCATATACATTTTTTTCAGCCTAAAAATTCTTCAAAGCAACATGGTTGAAGCAACTTCTTTAACAGCCACTTAGTATTAATAATCAGGTCCAGTCACTATTAGAATAAAATAACCTTCCATCTATTAAACAGTCCATGAGTGAAAACTGAGTGCCCCCATTCAAACCAAGTGATTTTTGTAAACTGGTTAATCAGTCACGGGGACAAACACATAGATCAACTTGATAATCTGAAGATTACTTTCGCTTTCTCTGCTTTTGCAAACATATTTTAATTTTTGAGCCTTCATGGCCAATTTGCCTTGCCTCAGTATCACAATCGCTTGAAGTCACAGCTAAAGAACTTTCCTGTAAGGTTAGTTTGCAGTTAAGAATTGACACTTGCTTTTTGCATTTCTTGGTTAGTATTCCCCCAAAGTTCTCTCCTCTGATCGAAACTTCATACAAATAGAAATTGGTCATTATTCTGAATGTAAAAAAGTACATCAAATATTGACTTCCTTGTGATATGCACCAACCATAAACAGAGGTTTTGATCTACTCTTGTTATAAATTTAGAAAGGTTCGTACTAACACTGTACAAATATAAGACAACATATGGATTGTCAGGGCTGAACCAAGTTCATAAGTAGGATGGCAATATGGAGACGAAATTTACCCTTGAACTTATTGCAACTATCACTCTGAGCCAAGTTCAGAGATTGAAGGAGAAATCATGACTCAGCTTTTTGACAGCAAATCCATCTTATCCAGTTTCATGGTTTTCCTTTCCTTCTGTTAAGACCTGATTTACACTGTACTTCAGTTTTGAAATTTAGAACAGACCAACTTTGCACTATTTAGTAATTTTTTATTTACACTGAATTAAGATGAACTTCATTATGACCAATATTGTCATACCACTTAATTACACTGACATTTACTATAATTACATAAAATAAATTAGTGCATTTAAATAAATTCTAGTTAAGAATTTAAATAAATGAGAGCCACCCAGCACAATGACAGAAAGAAACTGTTTCAGTACAAAAGTGGCAAAGGCACCCTCTACTCTAACCATGTTAAAATGATTTTGCTTCATTGACAAAACTTGGAGAAACTCATTGTGTAGTCAGGATATTTTATCTCTTGCATAAGATCATAAAATTTTGGAACAGAATTTGGTGGTGATAAGAATACAGAAAATACCAGAAGAAAAGTGAATGGTTGTTTTCCCAATAAAGAATTACTTAAAATGGGGCACGTGGGTGGCTCAGTCGGTTGAGCGTCTGGCTTCGGCTCAAGTCATGATCTCACGGTTCGTGGGTTCGAGCCCCATGTCGGGCTCTGTGCTGACAGCTAGTTCAGAGCCTGGAGCCTGTCTTCGGATTCTGTGTCTCCCTCTCTCTCTCTGACCCTCCCCTGCTAACGCTGTCTCTATCTCTCTCTCAAAAATAAAAATAAAACATTAAAAAACAGAGTTACTTAAAATGACACTACATTTCTTGATACCCATTTTCAATAAGCATTTATTGAGAGCCCTGAACTGAAGAATCTAATTATCAAATGGGACTTCTCTTGTCTTTGCTTTGGCAGCCTGGGTGTAACTATGAAGGCCAAGAAGATAAATTTCATATTCTAAATAACACTTCATATTCTAGAAAACATGGAGTCAGTATCCCTGCCAGGGCTGTGATCAACAGTAGTCCCCACCCCCTAATCCTCCCTTCTCAAATATACTTTTCTAATTTATATAAGATGATTTGAGAGTCAGGTAAAACACAAAGCATTCCTAATGGGGAATATGGGGATTTTGTTGTGTGTTCTTCAACAAATTACCCAATTTTGAGAGAGAACTCTGAAGGTAACCCTCACAGCAGCTGGCTGGATGGGACTAATGGAAATTCACTGCCAGACTTCTGAACTTTTTGTCATAGGAATGAAACATAACTAGCTGAAGAACTTCTTGCTGAGTTTTATACATGCCCTCTGTGGCTCAGGGCTATATATGAGGAGGGAGAGAAAGATGTCTGCTACTCCTCTGGAGGTTTCTAGAGGCAGGAGGCTAGTAGGAATAGTCTATGCTAGGTGTGAGAGAACCAAAGAAGTAAAGGAGAAAGGGACCCTCTGCTTCTTTTCATAAACCTGAGGATGTTGATGAAGACCTCAGTGGCTAACTGGGCTTCCTGAGGAGGAATAGAAACTAGGAAATGGGAAGAGATGGGATAGTCCACATAATGGTCGAACGAGGAGACCCTCATGGGTTAGTGAGGGGTGTAAGGTGTGTGTTGAAGGTACCAGGAGTAACTGCACCTCATGCTTAATTAAGCATCTCGAAATTAGACGTATCTAGGTATCTAGGTTCAAGCCTCAGCTCTGACAGTATTTCAGAGACTTAGGTCCATTCACTTAAGGGCTCTGAGCCTCAGTTTTCTCCTCTGTAAAATGAGAATGTCAATGTTTGACAGGGATTTGTAATTAATAAATTGGACACTGCTTTTAGAAATGATTTCAAATGATTACACTGTGCAAACACTGTTATTATTACTTAACCCACACATCACAACTACCTTCATAATGTGCCAATATCATTTTACCATATTATATATATTCTTAGGTCAGTTAGAGTCTTAGACAACTTTCGGTCGTGCATGTTTCCTAGAAGTACTATAGTCAATAGATTCCAAGCATGACCTGCAATGACCCTTGTCTTTGTATAATCCCATCCTCTTTGACAGTGGGCAGAACCTATGAATATGATGCTACATTACACCTATGACATATTTGGCAAAAGGGAGATTAACTGGTAAGCCTAATTCTTTCCAGATGATAGCAGAAGTAAAAGTAAGAAAGATGCAAAGCATGAGAAGCTCTCCATGCATGTTTACTGCTTTGAATATGGAGGGGACCACACAAGAAGGGATACTTTATGGCTTCTATAAAGTAAGAGCAGGCCTTGCTGACAGCCAACAAGGAAACAGGGACTTTACAACTACAGACTCAGGAAACTGTATTCTACCAATCACCTGAATGAATTTGGAAAAGGATTTTTTTTCCCCCCGGAACCTCTAGGTAATAGCCCAGCCCTCATGATGGTTTGAGTTTAGCCTTATGAGTCCTGGAATGGAGAACCCATGTAAGCCTGCCTGGACTTCTGACCTACAGAACCATGAGATAATAAACGGGTGTGTGGGTGGCTCAATCAGTTAAGGGTCTTATTCTTGACTTTAGCTGAAGTTGGTGAGATTGAGCCCCATGTTGGGCTCTACAGGAACAGTGCCAAGCCTGCTTGGGATTCTTTCTCTCCTTTGTCTCTGCCCCTCCCCTGCTTGTGTGCACACACTCTCTCTCAAAATAAATAAATAAACTTAAATTTCTCTTTCAAGCCTCTACTGAACATGTTCAATCTTTAAACAAATAAGTAAGAAATAAATGAGTGCCATTTTAAGTCACTAAATCTGTGGTAATATGTGCAACACATATTTTTATATGTGAAAATTCACACAGATTTTGGTACCAGAGGTAGGGTGCTATTCTACCAAACACCTAAGATATGAGAGGAGTCTTCGAATCATGCATAAGGAGAAGCCCAAGAGATACACAATGTGAGGAGAATGGCATGAGTCGCTAGCATGAAGATGGAGGGCACCATGTGCAAAGATGGCAGAGCCGCCCCTAACAGCTGAGAATGACCGTTCAGCTAAAAACCCATAAGGAAACTAGGACCTTCGACCATAGCCACAAGGCACTATATTTTGTCTACAATCTGAAAGAGGTTGGAAGCAGTTTCATCTCCAGTTAAGAGCCCAGTCCAGTTGGTACCTTAATTCGAGCCTTGTGACACAATAAGCAGAGAAATAAATCAAGCCCACCCATACTCCTCACCACAGAAATGTGAGCTAATAAGTGAGTATTGTTTTAGGCTGCAACTTTGTGGTAGCTGATTATGCAGCAGCAATAGGAAAAATAGAGATTCTATAACCTACTTATTGAATGAACAGTATTAACTAAGAAAAAGCCATTTATGAAATGTCTATGAAGCAATTGATAAAAAAAAATGTCAGGAAACATTTCCTGTGAGGTCTGGGCTGAAAACTCTTCCCAAGAATATTGAATCCTGTAGGAGGGTGCCCATTTCTCCACATCCTCGCCAGCATCTCATGTTCTCTGATTTGCTCATTTTAGCCACTCTGACTGGCGTGAGGTGGTATCTCAGTGTTGTTTTGATTTGTATTTCCCTGATGAGTGGGGATGCTGAGCATCATTTCATGTTGCTACACATGGCCAGATTTCATTTTTTCTCATTGCCATGTAGTATTCCATGGTATAGATAAACCACATCTTCTTGATCCATTCGTCCATTGATGGACACTTAGGCTCTTTCCATGTTTTGGCTATTGTTGAGAGTGCNGAATCCTGGATTGTTAGAATTTGGGGGGAAAAGCCATCAGAGACTAATCAAAACTAGAATTAAATAGCAGACACAAATAAGCTCCCCAGGGGATGTTAAAAATACTTCTTGGTGGCAGTGCAATGAATTTTGTAAAATTTTGTTGGATAGAGGCTAGGCACCAATATAATTTGGTCATTAACTGCCATGGTTTACTCACAGGCTGGTAACATGCAGATTACCTACAGTGAAGTGCTAGTTTTTTTGTGGCACAGGGTAAAGTCCCAGGTCACTTGACAGAATGGGTAGAATTAGTTTGTAATAAGTTTATGGGGAAGGCAGGCTTGTCTTAAGTCATTAATGCTGAGTTCCAACACTGAGGGCTAATGAGTAAGGTAAAAGAATGTTGATGGTGAACTAAAAGCTGAAGAGATAATCCAATTGACTCCTCTGCTTCTCCCCCTGTGCATTACAAACACCTCACATTTCCCTGCCAAAAAGAGCATCCTTATTTTAGGAGATCTCTAGGAAATAGATCCAAGAACACTCTCCAAGGAACTTCATTATCCTTCTTTGGAGGAAGTCCTCTCTTGAGCATAAAGGCAAAAAGGAAAGGTCATTTTATCTCGTTCTGCTTCCATTGATGACTGTTAATCTTACAACACGTTATGATTTTAGAATATTTTAAAATACAGCCACTGCATTGGCATCTGGTACTACTGGCAAGAAGAACAAGGTTAAGAACCAATAGGAATTGAACATGCCTTTTCCTGGGAAGGAGTGAGGATAAAAATGATCTTCTGAATATCACTTTGCTCCTTAATTCATAAGGAAAAAAAGCATTGCCAAAGAACTAATTTATAAACCACTGGATTTATAACTAATCTATTAAGTTCTCTTAGAATAATGGTTCTCAAACTTGACTGCGTACTGGAATTAACCAGGAATCTTTAACAAATTCTTATGGCTGGATTTTATTCCCTTCAAATATTGGGAGTCGCAGTTTGGGCATTGTACTTTTATAAGAGTTCTCCAGATAACTGTAATATATAGTCAGGTGGATCTCATCTCTTTATTGACTGGTCTTGGAACACCAGCCTCTGGGCCATGGCCCAGGATCACACACCTGATCCACTCATAGGGAAAAACAACCATTAGTTCAGTTTATCTTCTCTACTAGGAAGGATGAATTTGTAGAGATCTTTCAAATATGAAAATCCATGAGTATCTGCTCTGAAATAAACACGCCACAGAACACTGCTTTTCTATCTCTGTTCTTATTTTTCCAAAGGTTTTATTTTTTTCAGTTCTGACTGCACTGGGAAAATGTCTTGTTTGAGTAGAATATTAAATCTTCCTTCTAATAAGAAGGATGTGTCTCTGCCTTGGGACTGTGTGCAAAGTGTCCAATGATGGCAGACAGTGGCCTTAAAGATGTTCATGATGAGTTGAAAGGGACAAGGCAAACATTAAAACCATACATCACAAATCCTGGAAACGGGAAAATTAATAGTTATAGCTTTAAAACCAACCTCAATTGGCACAGTGGCAAATTTAGCAATCATTTATCTACTTTCTATACTACTTGTGTGGAATTAAAGCCTCAAGTCAGAAACATACCCAACTGAAAGTAGCTTTACACTTATCTTGGCTAAAATTTGGATAGCAACAGAATTTGGCCTTTAAAAAAATCAGGTTCATTTAAGGTTGTGCTGATGTTCATAGAAAAGAGTGGAAACTTGAGTAAAGGAAGCTATTAGAAAGGAAACTTACTGGGGAGGGAATAGAGTTGATGGAGCTTTTTTTTTCCATCTTACATTTTCTTTTGTTTTCATCCTAATATACATATTGATAATGAATCAATTGGAACATTTTTATGGCTGCCAGAATCTTTGACCCTGAGGCCTAAGTAAGATTGTTTGATGGCAGGTTTACTGACATATAACAGAAGTTGCAAGGCCAGAAGCCAAAACTCTATTTTACAAAGTGGTTCTGGATTGGGAGGTTGAGAAACCCAGGTTGACAAGACTTATGTAAATGAAGCATTAGAAGAAAACCTACAGGTGCTTTTCTTCAACTGCTAGATCTATCCAAGACTCTTGTGGTGAATTTTAAGGCAGCTGATGATGGTTTACTCTTTTCACCATTTTTTTTTTCAGATTTTATTTTTAAGTAATCTCTACAGCCAACATGGGGCTCCATCTTACAAGCCTGAGATCAAGAGTCACATGCTTTACTGCCTAGCCAGCCAAATGCCCCTCTTTTCACTTCTTTATTCCATTGGTGGCTGATGGTTAAACAAAATTTTTAAAAAAGTTTTGCTCCTTTCTTTCCACTCCAACATAAACAGTTCATGACTGTAAGGCATCCAAATAAATGTAAACAAACATATTATTTGCCAGAGGCATCTCCAAATGGAATATCAATTTTCATATGGAGAATGTTCATTAGAAGCAGAAGCAAACATATCACTATAATACTAGTTTCTATTTGTTGACCAAGTATTTTAGGCTGGGTACCTGGAATGTATGAAGTCATTTAATTAGCCATTCTGCGGGGTTGATGCTCTTATTATTTTTATTTTACAAATTAGGAAACTGAGACATACTGAACTTAGGAAACATGCTGTCAGGGCATGTGGCTCAGGCGATTAAATGTCTGACTTCGCTCAGGTCATGATCTCACGGTTCGTGAGTTCGAGTCCCATGTTGGGCTCTGTGCTGACAGCTAGCTCAGAGCCTGGAGCCTGTTTCAGATTCTGTATCTCCCCCTTTCTGACCCTCCCCTGCTCATGCTGTCTCTCTCTCTCTCTCTCAGAAATAAGTAAATAAATAAAACATTAAAAATTTTAAAAAAAGGAAACAAACATGCGGAAAGACATGCAGATAGCAGTAGAAGACTCAGGATTCAAGAACCTAGGGAATTTGGCTCCAAGGAGCCCATTCTCTTAATCAGTGCACTATACTGCAGTTATTTGGGAAAGGGCCCATGAGGTCAAGACACTGACACACTGTTTTGCTGGGAAAGGGAATTTTAGGGACATTTCTTGGGAGAGTTTGTTAGTTGAGCTAAGCAAAAAAAAAAAAGTTAAATAGGAATTAAATCGGTGAACTGGATGGAAAAAACAGAATGGATTTTACGGCAGAGGAGACAGCTCATGTAAAATCAAAGAGGTAAAAATAAAGCCCTTCATATTGTTTGCTGGGCAGTTATGTATGGCTAAGAGATAAGATCTAAACCAGGGAGATGGTGTTAGAGCAGAAATGAGGGAATAGGTCATGGGAGTCTTAGTATCAGAGCAAATACTTGGACTTTATCCTACAATAAAGAAAGTTTAACATGTTTTGAACCATGACCCATAGAAAGATAGACACTTTACATGGTAAACTAGTATATTTATATGTATATATGATATAGATAGAATAAGCTATAACTAGTAGGACCCTCTGAATACATTTTTAGATCATACTAATGGGTTATAACCCACCGTTTGAAAACAAGTGTTATAGGATCTGTAAATATATGGAGATATATGGTGATCAGCAAAAGATCTTGATCATGGGAGAGATTATAATCTAATTGTCGCTCAACTGGGTCACTGTGACAGCATTCATTGGCTGTTTGAGGATGATTTGGAAGAAAAGCCTGGGAACAAAAAGAATTTTTCCAAGCTCAGGCAAAAGAGGACAGAGAATGCAAAATCAAGTCTAGTTAGACATCAGAAAGAATAAATTCAGTAGCTTAGAGTCTCTGCTAAAGGGACAATTCCATATTAGAAGAATGATAAAAGGAATAGTCCTAGTACTTTCATTCTTGGATACCTTTGAAAATGCAATGAAGAGCCAGTAATATTGATAGGGTTACTGACATATTTGCCTGAGGGACAGGAAATAAATAAGTGATGCGCCTTTCCAACTCTAGATTTATCTTCCTGGTCACTAACCACCTGAAAACCCACTTTGCTTGCCTGAGAATAAAACATTAAATGTGCAAGGGTTTTTCTGAAGAAGAGCTTAGAGAAATTTATTAGAAAAAAAAGAAATTTATTAGAATCAGATGAACAGTCAAGGCTTTCTCTTGTCGATCTGCTCATGCAGATGTTTCTGCAACTACCAGAAGAGAACTTAATACCTCTTTCTCCATAATACAAGATGAAGCTGCTCCTATAGGCTCTTGAAATAGTTTTCTTGAGCTTATTACAGACAAAACAATGCCTTCCGAAATGTTTTAAACTGATTAAGGATAATTATTAATATTTTTCACACTATTATTTCCCTAATTTTAAAATATTCAAGTATATTAGGACTCTCATTTCCTCTAAGTCTGTATATTGTTAGCACTATTTTTTAACTAGAAAACTAAAAACAAAAACAAAGGAAGTCACATGTGAACAAATGAGTGAGCCTAAGATTCAGGGAGGTTCTTGAAGGACTCGTCAGCCTGATTTTCTTGCTGGAATCCACAGCTCAGCAAACCTCCTAAAGACACTGTGTGGAAGATGGAGATGAACCAAGTTCCAGAACTATTTTCCTCTCTGACTCAATCCACCTCCAATAACAGAGAAATTAACAAATACAAAAAACTAAAGTAGGAATGTAGCCACTAAAGTTGGCAATTCTGCACTGGGCTGCCTAATGACATCCAGCTTTCAGGAAACTCTGTCCCTATAACTCATTCATTTCAGCCTTGATCCCAAAGGAATTACATATCCCCTTTTCAAACATAGTCTGCATAAACAAACACATACATAATCTACAGTTAACTATAACTCTACAGTCATTTCTTAGTCAGTAGAATTTGATTTTCTAGTCCACGAAAAAACTAATCAAGTTAGATTCTTGGGAATGTGCATATGCTACCTGGATCATCACTACCTTAAAAATAAGGATTCTGAATTCAGAATTCAGCAGCATAACTTATAAGAAAACATCTCAAATGCATTTCAGGCAAGATGGAGTATAAACAAGTGACTACATACAATGGGAAAGCCACTCAGAAACTTTCACTAAATCTGATAATGGGAAGATTTTGTTCCAGATGACTACCATTGCTTCTTGTTCAAAATATTGTAGGCCTTCTCCATACTAATGCACGGCTGAAATGAAAAAAAGTCTTGCCTTTCAGTCAATCAGTAGAGTAATGAGGACACTAATGATATCTAAGAGTCCTACCTGTCTTTTGCAGACTGAATACAGTAGCCAGAATGACCTTGGAAAAAGGCAATGCCCTTCAGCCCACAAAGACTCAGTTTAAAATCTTGAACCAATGACATAATGAGTATTTTGGTGATAATCATTTGGCATGCAAATTATTTTAAAGTCATTAGGAGGTAGCATATACCTACATGCATAACGAGTCCATTTTTATGTTAGCATCCCCCAAAGGACTTTCCTGCTGTGTGTTTTATACTGCTGCTGCTTTATGTTTTATGTGTTTGCATTAATGTTTTAATTTTCATATACACACCCTTAGGCCATTTTATGAAGGGCATGACTTTTAAAATTCGGTCGATATATTAAATTAATGTAAAATAAGGTCATCTAGCAAGCAGCCCTAAATCAATTCTCTGTGTTCCCTCTGTACACTCAAACCTTCCAATATGGTTTATTTATTATGGGCAATGTGGAAGTAAGATCTGGGCTCTAAACTCTGACCATCTGTCAGATTAACGTGCATATGCACTGAGTGTCTTTCTTCAGATGATGGATCCTACCACAAGTCCTCCCTAAAAGAATATATCAATCCCCTTCTCCACAAGAATAAACAAGAACCACAACTGATGAATACCAACAATGAATACATAAGATAGAGCTTGCCCTAAACTGGCCATTATGATTAAAATACACTACTTCGTTGCCTCAGAAAACCTGTCTGATATTATAGAAGCAGAAGGGATGTGTTAGAAAAGAAAAAGAAATACCAAGAAGAGGCAACATACTGTAGTGATTAGGGATAAAGGTTCTAGAACCAGTGGGTCTCCATCAGACACAGTTTAACCATTAACTATGATGCAAGTCTGGTCTAGTTAATTCACTTCTTTGAGCCTCAGTTTCCTAAATTCAAAATAAAGACAATAACAATAAAAGCACTTATAAAAGATAAAACATCTATGTAATGCATCTTATTCAACATATTTATTACAAGTGCTACTACAGAGATGACTTCAGATTTGCATTAAAAACCAAGTAAGGATGTGGGTGGCATGCTGTATTTTAAATTCTGACTCAACCAGCTACTATACTAATCACATACATAATGATATTTGTATCATATTAATGTCAGCACATAGCACAGTGTTTCAGAAAAAGAACCTGGCTTTAAATCCAAACTTTATCACTTAGTTGAACTTCAGTCATTATCTTCACATCACTATAAATCGGATAGGGATAATACTGCCTCCGTTACTCTATTGTTGGGAGGATTCAATAAGTTAAACATTAATGTTAAACCGTTGGAAAAAAAACTTCTGGTACTTGTAAGCACATGACAAATATTCACTGAGGTGTTTATTCACTGTCTTTCAGAAAATGGCCAAACATTTAAAAATCCAGAAAAGCAACAGATCCAGTCTAGTAGTCATTAAAATAATAATCATTTAAAATCATAAGCATTAAAATGATAATGCTAAAGTTAGTTCAGAGAGGCCATATGGTTGATTGCTACTATACAACATGGACTTCTCAACAAGCTTGTGACGTAAGTAGGCTACGAATTATTATCCTTATATCATACTTCATGAAATTGAGGAGAGATCAGTGACTTGCTAAGACACCTAACAGTGAATGGTGGAGCTTGGGGCTCACACCTAGGTGCAGGCCTCCTGTTCTAGTGTCCTTTCTATTACAGGCTTCTTGATGGACAAAGAACAAAATCCAAAGCAAGGCCATTCAACGTCCATATAGATTAACAAGGACAACATGGTCCCACAGATCAGGGGCACCACGCTTTCTGACTTGGTCATTCTAGAGAAACCATTAAATCTGTATAAACCATAACATCATTATCATAGAGATGCATTTAAAACTAACCAGTTTTTGAGATTGTATTCATGTAAAGAGAATTTGATTTTCCTTTACTTTTGACACTTCATATTCCCTTTGTCTCTCAAACCTGTTAATGACTAATTATTTGCAGCTGGATAGGGCATCTCATGAACAGGTTACTTTTTAAAGTACCCATTTGATCTCTAATTTTTCAGCCTCTTCCATGAAAAAGTACATGTTTTCATTTTGCTTTTGATTGCTGCTTTCCCCTGTGAATAATTTAGGATATTCCTAATTACACACTACAGTAAGGGACAGTTAGTATACCTCTAGTGCTCCTGGCTTTGCAAATAACAAGTAGAATCTGTTTAACAGCAGGAGACCATCATCCCATGGCAATTTTCTTCTATACTTTTGATAACATTCACTGCCCTAGGAAGGACACATTATGCAAATATCTAAGCATTAAGACGTTGCCACTTTAAGATTTGTCATTATAAATGAAAGAATACAGGTGGATACACACCCATGTCAAATATATATGAACATGTCTTCATTTATAATAACAAAAAATGGCTTAGTTTTATATATTTGAAAACTAGACTGGATAGCATTAATTCAGAATTTACGTAGTATGAAGGAGAGGGGGGAAAAATGAAAGTCAGTAAACACACAAATCTTTCCATTGACAAGGTGCCCTTTCTTGGCTTCCTTTTACTTTACCCCTTCACTTTTTCTTCTCAAATTATAGTCTTCAGACAATTCTGCACATATTTTCCTCCTGGAGGGATGTTATTCCTCATGTCTTTTTGGGAAGAAAGAGCTCATGAAAGCTCTCAGGCACGGCAAAGGTGGGGGGGGGGGCAGGTCAGAATGCATTTATTGAATCCCTAGCTCATGAAGCACTGTGCTAGGTGCTTAGTACACAGTCTCTCCTGTTGTTCACTGAGGAGGAAGGAAAAACTATGAATCTTAGTATTATCACTGCCATAAATGCAGTGGACTGAAATGCCTCTCCCCCCAAATTCATATGTTGAAGCTCTAGCCTCCAATGGAACAGTCTGTGGAAATGGGGCCTTAGGGAGATAATTATCATGAGGGTGGGGCCCTTATGATGGGATCAGTGTCCTTAGTGGAGAGCATGTGTTTCCCCCCACTGCCCTCTTTTTCTCTATCTCTCTACCTGCCAAGTGAGGAATGAATGAGAAGGCAGTCGTCTATAAGCCAGGAAGAGGAAGAGCGGTCTCACTAGAAACCAGCAATGCTAACACTTTGATCTTGGACTTCTAGCCTCAAGAATCACACAAGAATTAATTTTTTAAAAATGCTAGAACTATGAGAAAATAACAGTTAAGCCACCTAGTCTATGACATTTTGTTATGGCAGCCTGAGCTGGCTAAGATGATCACTGACCTCTTTAGGCCACTGAATAAAGAATAAAAAGGTTTTCTTCTTCCATCACACAAGTTGTTAAAAACCAGATAAAACAAACTTTGATATCTCTTCTTAGACCAAAAGCATTATGGTATCACATATGTTTCAGCTCTGAACTAAATCTTCTAGACCAAGTCCTTCTTCGGTTTAGAAACTTAATTTTTTTTTTTTTTTTTTTTTACAAGAAACACCTATTAGGCAAATTAGAAAGATTTTCAACAGCTCAGTATGTTAAGCCAGGGTTTCTCAATCTCACTATTGACATTGTGGTCCAGATAATACTTTGTTTTAGAGGCTGTCCTGTGAATTTTAGGTTGTTAGGCATAACTGGCCTCTATGCTTAATAGGAACTAAAATGACCCTCAAATCTGTAAGAATCTCTCTCCCTACTTCCTCCTCTCTCTCTCTCTCTCTCTCTCTGTCTCTGTCTCTCTCTGTCTCTCTCTCTCTCACACACACACACACACACACCACATATCAGCACTGAAGTGTAAAAACAAAGGAGGTAAATAAGGTGGCACGGAAGAGAGTAAAAGAACACAAGCCTCATGAGAGATACTTCATTGATTTGAGTTCTAGGCCTACCTTCAGTTTTAAAGAAGTCTCATAACCTCTCAAACCTCAGCTTTTTCATAGAAGATACACATAGTCCCTTCAGTGTAAACAATCTCTCATCTTCAACGTATTTCAAATGAAAGGAGTAGAAGGAACATTTTGAGTTTAATGGTCTAAGAAAAATTAAATAAGCTAAGTTACATTTGAATACCAACTATATGAACTATAATTCTGAGAACAACTTGGCCAGATAGCCTGAGTATCTTTGGTAATGCCAGTGACAGATTGTTTGGATGGCTCTGCATGAGAAATTCTCTTTAACACAGCCTGCTCAATTTGGCCTGTCCAATGTTCTGCGTGGAATAACTTTAAATTTGGGTAAGCTCAGAATTTTTCCTTAGTGTCTCACAAGCTGTAAGGACAGTCCATGATAAATGCCACCTTCATTCAGTCAATCCTTGCCAATGATTTTATGCTACTTTTGTTCTACAATACTGCATATAATTTGAGACACACTGCCCAGAAAACAGAAGTTTTACAAGGTTAGGAAGCACACTCTACTCTCTCTTTTGGGGACTTGCAACAACAAACAGGGATCGAAGGGAATGGACTAGAAGTTTACTATGGAATTTGGATTATAAATGGTTTAGTACAACAGTAAACACTTTTTTAGTTGACTGGCTAGAAGTAGAAGAAGAGGAAAGAAAGCCATCTATAGATCTCCAGAGAGCTAAAACATCTCACCATACTCTTCTTATACCAAATATTCCATAAGGTACACTTATTACAAGTTTTAGCCATGTTTTTGGAGGTCTCCAATAAAAAAGCATACTAGCTTACAGCCGCAGAAGATACAGGTAACAGTAATAGTGGGAATCAGGCAGTAAATTCTTCAGATTATGAAAGATCAAGGAGGAATTCACCTATGGATGACAATGAACTCTTTGTAAGAAGAAATAAGGAAACATATTTGAGAACGCTTTACATGCATAATGAAAACAAATAAAAAACTGAAGATTGTATTCCCAGTCTTCTCAGTTCAAAGGAACCAACCTCTTTGTTGGTCTAGCCAGAAAAGTCATTCAGGACAACTGGAGAACACTGGCTTTAGAAATTAATAGGAAACACCTCATATACTACTTCAATAGTATCCAGCGGCTCTCTTCACAAACAGATGGAATTGTTCTACATTTTAGCACCCCTCCCGGGGAGAAGGCAGTAGATGTGAATACGTAAACAATCCTAACCTATCTAGTCACATCAGCATATTAGCCACAGAGAAACAGAATAAATAAATCCTGGACCACCTGAAGTGATATGTTGATCAACTGTGTACATAATTACTGGTCTTGTTTCATTAATTTTAATTACCTGTTTTCCTTTTGTTCTTATGCCCTGAGGTGAGATTTTCATCAAAAATGGGTATGATTTTATGGATATTACATGCAAACAAACAAATCAGACCCACCAAATTTGGGAGATCATTGCTTTCGCTTCCCTCTTTTGAGCTTAGCTGCTATTTTCTGAAAGTGATACTGATTCTATGGTAACATGCACAAAGGTATTAATCAGGAGAAGAGCAGTTTTCACGAATTCAATAAAGCTTATTATAGAGTAACTCATTAGAACACACTACCAATCTATGACCCCAGCAATAGCAGTCCTCAAATTTAAATAAAGTGTATGTTTAAATGTTTACCCCTGTTACACACTACATATTAGAGCACTCTTCATAGTTTCTCACAAGAACCCTTACGGAAAAAGAGAAGGTGGAGAATGAAAAATAAATAGCAGCAGCTGCTTAGAGGTGCTTAAGCCAAGGGAGTCATCCAAGCAGATGCAAGTGGCCCACTGCTCCTCCTCCTTTCTTTCTTTTTTAATTAAATTTTTTAACTGTTTACTTATTTATTTTTGAGAGAGAGAAAGAGTGTGCGTGTGCTCACAAGCAGGGTAGGGCAGAGAGAAAGGGAGAGAGAGAATCCCAAGCAGGCACCACACTGTCAGTGCAGAGCCCAACACAGGTGGTGGGGATTGAACTTACCAACCCTGGGATCATGACCTGAACTGAAATCAAGAGTCAGCTATTTAATCGACTGAACCACCCAGGCACCCCTCCTTTTTCTTCCTTATGCTGCCTACAGATTATCATTTCACTTTTCCACACCATGATTCTTTTTTTTTTTAACTGTGATCCTAAAGTTAAGCACTGCATCTTATCATTTGTTTTTAATATTTTTATTTTCAAGCAAATATTATCACAGTTAAATTCTTTTTTTTTTTAATTTTTTTTAATGTTTTTTATTTATTTCTAGGAGAGAGAGAGAGAGAGAGAGAGAGACAGCGTGAGCAGGGGAGGGTCAGAGAGAGAGGAAGTCACAGACTGAAACAGGCTCCAGGCTCTGAGCTGGCAGTCAGCACAGAGCCCGACGCGGGGCTCGAACCCACGAACCGCGAGATCATGACCTAAGCGAAAGTCAGATGCTCAACCGACTAAGCCACCCAGGCGCCCCTATCACAGTTAATTCTTGTTCACAGCCACGAATATTATCACAGGGAGATGTGATACACTGAAGATCTTTATTACATAGAACTAATGGGTATGAAAAGAAAGCTCTTCAAAATACAAAATGGCGAGGCGCCTGGGTGGCTCAGTTGGTTAAACGTCCGACTTTGGCTCAGGTCATGATCTCACGGTTTGTGGGTTCGAGCCCCGCGTAGGGCTCTGCGCTGACAGCTAGCTCAGAGCCTGGAGCCTGCTTCAGATTCTGTGTCTCCCTCTCTCTCTGACCCTACCCTGCTCACGCTGTCTCTCTCTCTCTCAGAAATAAATAAAACATTAAAAAAAAAATACAAAATGGCAATAATCTGTATTTCATACATACTGGGAGTAGATTGGCTTTGGGATAGACCCAGGAATACTACCATCACAATATTCACTGTTGAGTAAAATTCACCAACAGAAGTTTATTAATTATGGTCCATGTAAGAGCCTTAGACGCTGAAACACCTAAATGATGTCATTATAAGGCTGTTATGGCAAGGGGCATTAAAATATGGTGTTAACAATGTGTACATATCATAGAGAGAATGATACTGAGTCGAAACTATGATTAAGTATAAGCATTAAGGATCAGCATGTGCTATGACTTCTGTTTGAACCAATTTTAGAAGATAGTTACCGGGAAGGATTTCCTGAAATGTGATTTTTAGATGTGAGCAGGGAGGAAAAGATAGAGGATGAAGCTATCAGCTACCTTCTCTGTTAGTATAACACTGAAAATTTGTCAGAAACATCTGCTCCTTAAATGAAACAATAAAAATTGGCAACTGAAGCTTAGAAGTTAATTTCAAAGGTTTATTATACTATAGGGTTCATATTTAGCAGCTGTCAATTTGTTAACGACAATTATAATAAAAATCAGCAAAAGCCGAGCTCTTCTCCCGCCAGAGACAACTGTTTGTGAGGCTGGAGGTTTTGGGGGATGTTGTTGTTTTTTTAAAAAAGCAACCTCTACTTTAAAAAACAATTTACCTGTATATTTATTGATATAAAGTTCATTTGACCCAAAAAAAAAACCATTGAAACTCCTCCCTGAACTTTGAAAAATTAATATATGTCTAAGAAAAATGTGGGATTTGGTTGTTTCAATATTTTTAGGGAGTGTTTTTCCATCTTGGGTAATCTGATCCCCCGAAGGGGATGTTTGACAATATCTAGAAACACTTTTGCTTGTCATAACTAGGGGATGCTAATGGCATCCAGTGGGTAGAGATCAGAGATGCTGCTAAATATTTCAGAATAGATGCGGCAGTCTTCACAACAAAGAATGACTTGGCCAAACATGTCACCTGTGCTAAGGCTGAAGAATTGTTTCAAAGAAATTGATTTGCATTTTCTAAAGACTAAAGGTGACCAAAAGCCAGTTTGCATTTACAGACTCCCCAAACCACGGTTTCCATCTGGAGTGTTCTGGTGGCGAACTGCTGACTACACAATAAGTGTTATTTGAACAATGCTTTAGCGTAAAATTATAGCAAGTACATTTTCATTGATGTAATTAAATTGTGCCAGCACTTATACTGAAAGGTTCTCATGTATATCTTATATCTTGGTCATACAAATGACACTTTAACTCCGATTCAACAAGAAGTTTCTTTGGATAATACTTATCTTCTAAATGTACATTGGCTAATATCCCACACAGGCACCTTCATTCATTATCAAACAAATGTTAAAGACTTGAGTATAGTTTTATCCCAAACTTTATCCCATCATTTTCTCAAATTAAAGGTATTTGCAAAAGTATATGTATCTAATTAATATAGTTAGATTACTTATCTCCCAAATAATGATTGTAAGGACTTTACATAGTAGAAAGAGCCACTTTCAGGCCAAGAACAAGGACCAAGGATGCATATTATGGTGAGCGTCTCCTCTCTGTCAGTCACTGAGAAAAAATACTTTATGTCTAGTATTCATTTACTTTAAAAAATGTCATCTCTCATGTAAAAGCACTTTCAAAAATAGCCATTTACCACATAAAAATAAGAACAGAAAATAAGGCAGGGACAAATCAAATGTGTGTGTGTGTGTGTGTGTCTGTGTGTGAGCATGCATGCATGTGTACAATTGCGGAATAATATTATGTTTTGGCAACAAGCCCTACTGTGTGTAGTGTGTAGCCAAACATGTATTATTCAAATAAAATTGATCTTTGGAAAATAATATCACTAAGAAATTTAAAGAAGACACGTCTACTATCAGCATGGTTATTTTGATTTAAATCAATAAACATTTCAAAATCCAAGATCTCAAAAATTCTCTCCTGTCATTTGGATCCCTAGAACACTCAGTCTCTTTCTGTCTTTGTCTCTCTCCCCCCTCTCTCTTTTTCAATTTAACAAACACTTAAATAGCACCTAGAAAATATCTGATGCTTGTCTTAAATTTTTATGTTTTAATTCATTTAATTCTAAGTATTCTATGTTATAGGTACATATATTACCTACATTTTTTACAAACAATGGAACTAAGGCCTACAGAGATAAAGTATTAGCCAAGGTATCACAGCCAGTACATGCAAAGACAGGCCTTGTATCAAGGCAGGTTGGTCTCAGAGGCCTTGTTCCTTAGCCCTTTGTAGGTTGCCTCTCCTCTTTAACACATGCTACTATACCTCATATTTATCTAGGTCTGCCTAAGTAGGGTGGCCTTGGAGAAAAATGAACAACGTGTGAAAATTTTCAAGTCAAGTAAAGAAAAAGCTGTGGGGAATCCAAGAGAAGTAGCAGTGACCTTATCAGCTGGTCCATCTATGGAGTTGTTTTGCCCAGAAATCTCTTAGAAATACAAGTCCAAAACTAGATCTGAATTAAAAGCACCGGGTCTCCTACTTTCATCTGTTTATGGCATACATTTTGTACCACACACAACTTATTTCCTCCCTATAAGGAGAGGCAGTATAGAATGGTATTTAGAGGAGACTCTGAGGCTGTATTTCTGGGAGTGAGTCAGTTCCTCAATTTGAATTGCTATTACTATATTTCTATTGCATTTCTTGAATGTTGAACAGAGACAATGCTGTTTCCTTCTTCCTGAGAACAGTGTCAGATCACATTCCCCTATCTCCTTCTGTGTAAGTACGGCATGTTGCTAGTGCTCACCAATAATACAAGAGTGGAAATGAGGTGTGACATCTCCAACCCAAGATTCGTAAGAGCAAGTGTATCTTGTCTGCATTTTTTTCTGCCTTGTTAAATATCTAGATGTAGAAGATCTGGGTGCAGTGAAGGACTCCAAAGCCTTAAGGAATGGTGGAACCAGAAAATGAAAGAAATTTGAGTCCTTTAGTTACTACATGGAATAAACCTTCCACCTTGACATTAAACTATAGGTGATTATTGTGGGAGCCGGAAATAGATCTTTATTATAATAAGTCACTGAAATTTTAAGTTGTTTCCTATAAAAGTTAGCTTTAATTGTTCTAATATGAATGTATACTGTCATGGGACCAAAATATTAAGTTTCTTAACCTCCAAATTACTTTGGCTTAGAACAGTTTTATTCAATGTGTTCCTTTTCAGAAGAAAAAAAGTCTATTTAACTATAAATCTTTTTCCATTGTTAAAACCCTGGTCTGTCAGCCAATCACTTTAACACTTCTGTATAGTTTCAAATGTAAAATGTTAAAAATAGCTTAGTAAAGACACAAATATTTACAGCAGTTAAATAATGATATGTATACCTGTGAAATGCCAGTAACACTGATGTAAATACACATAATTTATGTAAAATATATTGAAACTATCTGCCATAAAACCCTACTTTTTCACTATTTGATTGGGCCACCTGAAATGAGTCAAACAAATAATATGGCTCATGTGGTCATAATTCTCATTAAAATCAAATCTAATAATAATATCATCCCTTTCTATAAATATTATCCTGCTCACAATTAACAAGAAAATCTTTACTTTGTTACACCCTCACCAGATTAGTGAATAAATCTAAGTTCTGAGCCTTCATGCCAATATTTCAAGAACAGTTCCCTTCTGCTTATAAATTGCCGAAGAGATCTAATTCAAACAGATAAGGACCCTTTAAAAAGTATTTGGAAGATATATTCAGGATTTCAAATACAAATTCATTGTGTTCTTTTAGAAGTTATGTCTTCAGGGTCCTCTGTTGGTGCTGGATTAGTCCCAGAAAGGATAGGAACAATTTGTGTATTACTCAGAACTGACAGATGAGTAGATTCTCCTATAACCTTTTCATCTCCAAATGTCTCACACAGTTTAAAAACTAAAAGCTTATTGATTGATTTGGACACACTCCTTGTAATCTTGACAGTAAGAAGCTCAGAAAAATTTCCCTTACAGTCCATCATGCATACTTTACTCAAAGGCTGAAAAGACCGTAGAACACTTCTTTAGGACTGTCATTTCACCACCAGTGCAGCAATATAATATTTATATGTTTGATTGAGAAGACATAAGAAATATCTCTTAATCTGAATTTTAATTGTCTATTAAGAAGCACAATCTGGAAAATTACAGAATGGTTCAGCTAAATTTTTTTTTAGGTAATTGGTTATTTCAAATAGGTCTTTAATCTGTGTTCCTCCTGCAATTGTTTGTCTACTTAATTCCCAGGTATTGTGATGAATGTTTTGTGTACAAACACAGATCAGATGTGGTCCATGAGCTTGAGAAGGAATTATGCAAAAAATGAACAAAAAGGAAAGAGATACTTCTAGAGAAGTAAGGCTTACATTTGTGAAAGCATGAAATCATGGGTAATAAAATCATAAAGTCATTGTTTGAACCAAGGTAATAAACATCACACCTAACATCCAGAGACCATAAGCATCACATATCCTGAGAAATAGCTGTGAGGTGGAATCCTTGACCATAGGTCCACAAACTCATGTTGAATAAGTAAAAAAAAAGCTAAAGTTTTGGTACCCCAAGGTCAAAACGTAGATATATTCTAATTAGTACTTAAAATAAATTGGTCAGTTTCTCTACAAATTACTCATTTTTTACCATTAGAGTTAGTGGAGAACGGATTTCAAGACTACTAAAAAATTGATAGCACTTTTTACTTTGTTGACATCTGTATATGCAAATACAGTTTTATTAAGAAATAGTGGTAAGTAAAATCAACATGAAGCTGTTTTTTTAGCTACCACAATTTCATATTATGTGTAAAGACACAGCTCAAAAAATAAATACAGCTTGTTAATAAATGATCAAATGTAAAGTCTTCTAAAAGGAGTCATCCCAAAACTCTTAAGAGAATTATAACTCCACATAGTAGGAAGGGGATATAGATTAGACAAAGTATTAGAACAGCATAGAAGCTTAAGTGAACTACAGTACTTATTTTATATATTTTATATATGAAGAAACTGAACTCATAAAGGATGAAATTACTCCAAGTTACAGAATTAGTTTGTCAGTAGATTTTTGACAAGCATTTGGTTGCATCCCATCCTGAGTTTCTTCATACTCTATAATGGGTACCTGGAGGATGCCCAGATAATGTATTCTAACTAAGCTTTCTAAGTTTTTCAATGTAAAATAAAGCAAAATAATTGTGAACGAGTCAGTAATAGATTAGTTTTAAAAGGTCATAAAAATCCAAAGTGAGTTCTAATCTTATTTCATTGGTTAACATTGGAGCTTTTAACTTCAGGGTACTAATTTTTAAAATGGGGACAATAAATACTAATTTTGTCCAACTCATAGGACTACAGAGTCCAAAGAGAGATAATGAAAATAGTGAATATTGTAAGTTATTATTTCTAATTATTACAATAAGTTTTGCAATTAAATGTTATTTTTACTTAAAAGGGAGTAAGACTGCATTTATAGTCATAAAAGTTGTTTACTATGCCTTTTTTTAAAGAAGCAAATACACAATTATAACACATAGATGAATTAAGAATGCCACCATTAAACATTTTATGAGTTATATGCTTTTCTCAGGGATACATAAAACTGTTTCATGGATACATTTTAATTTCAAAGATAATTTTGTCTGAAATATATATGGCTATTTTTAATCTCAAGTGTACAGACAATTATCATAAAAATAGTTTGAAGTTGGCTCAATATTAACTAGGACTACTGGTAGCAGCATAGTGCTTTAAACAACATCATCATTTGCTTTCATATTTTTTAAAGCAGGTTATATATTTTTTAGAATATTTATTTATTTTGAGAGAGAGAAAGAGAGAGCACAAGAGGGGGAGAAGGGTATCAGGAAAAGGGAGAGAAACCCAAGCAGGTTCCACTCAGCATGGAGTCCCATGCAGGGCTCAGTCTCACAAACTGTGAGATCATGACCTATGCCAAAATGAAGAGTGGCATGCTTAAAAGACTGAGCTACTCAGGCGCCCCAATATCTTCATTTTCTAATGATTTAGCTTTGCTTCTTTCAAACTACTCAAAGTTCTGATATTAAACTCTCTTACCAACTTTTTGAGGTTTAAAACATTTCGTTTATTTCCTTTAATTTTTCTTCTCAAAATACAGATTCACAAGAAATTGCAAAAACGTACCAGGAGGCCCCGTGTTCCCTATATACACTTTTTCCAGTGACAATATCCTGCATAAGTACAATTCAATATCAAAATGAGGGAATTGACAGTGGTGCAATCCACAGGGCTAATGCCACTGTCATTAGTTTCACATGCACTCGTGTGTGTGTGTGTGTGTGTGTGTGTGTGTAGTTCTGTGCAATGTTATCTTAAGTATAGATACACATAGCTACCACATCAAGATACAGACTACTCCATCACCAAGATACAGACTACTCCATCACCAAACGGATCCTTCTTGCACCAACTTTATAGCCACATGTGCCCTTCTCTCCCCAAATCATTCCTAGCCACTGGCAAGCCGCTATTCTAATCTTCGTACCTACAATTTTGTCATTGCAAGAATGGTATATAAACAGAATCATATTGTATGTAACCTTTGAGAGGGACCTTTTCCACTCAACACAGTTCCCTTAAGATCCATCTAATTTGTCATATGTATCGATAATTTGTTCCTTTTTATTGATGCACATTATTCCATGGTATGGATGTACTACTGTTTATTAACTTTTTAGACAAGTTGATGTTTGTTTCTTTACCCAATATATAGTATTGGGGAGAATCAAAACATTGGCTAGTAAAATCTAAAATATAAAGAACCAATTCTTCATATGCTATAGAAATAAAGATGTTTAGAAAGAGAGAACATGCTTCAAAAAAGTTTGAAGAAAACACCGCTCTAAAATAGGATTTTACCTAAAATAGAACTTGGTTTCTAAGACCTAAAAATGCAATACAACCTCTTTAGTGGCTCAATTTGTAGCTACAAAAATTGTCCATATCCCTTAAGAGTAAGCATTTTACTCTTAATTTCAGTACTTAATGTAATTCATTTATATATCAGGCTAGGTTAGAGTATTCAATGTAATAAGAAATCTGCTGTAGAAAATAACTGGCTTTTTCATGGTTGATTATTATAGTATCATTGTCTTTGAAGCATGAAATGTATTTCTTGAAAGACTGACTATAGACTATAATGTAACTTTGTCATGATTATAATATTTGTCTTTCAGATATATGCTGAAAATAATTTGATTAAACATATTAGTTAACATACACTCAAAAAATACTATATAGCCATTTGGACTGATGATACTGGTGTGACGATATATTCTTGAGTCATCAGTAATGGACAAAGAAGGTAGTAAAATAGTTTATATAACAATATCTTATTTTTGTAAAACAATGCATACACATAACTACATCTGGAAGATTATATGTTTACTATGCAGTGAAAATACAAATTTTAGAAGGGCATTATGAGCTACTGCTTGTAATATTATGCTCGAAGTGCTCTAAAAATGAATTAAACCCATCTGACTTACAAGACAACTATTCTTTTTCTTTTGCTACAGGGTAAGTGTTCTTGTACAATAATATCATTTTCCTTTTCTGGTTCCATTGTACATACTTTAATTATTTAAACATTTTTAATTTATTCATTCTAATAAAAATAATTCAATTGTTGCAGATCCTTAATATCTTCATCATCAACAGAAGTAGTTGTTGCATAACCCTGATTAAACACATTGCTTCAAAATCAAACTACAAAAATAAAAGCCTTTAACAACTCAGTTTCTCTAAATATATCAATTTCAGCTGTGGTTATGCATGCTCCAGTATTGCCCCACTTACATCTTAAGATTTCTTCTTCCTTTACTGTCTAAACAAAACTGCTGTGAAATTGCTTAGCCAGTTAGCACGTTTTCCTGCTTCTTGTTTTACAACAACGTTAGTGATATTCATAAACTGTGGCATATTTTTGATCAATGTTATGTAAAGCTTTGGGGAGGCCTTTCCCTCTTCTGCCCCTACTGGTACCGTATGAAAAATTTTAAATCAGTGCATCTGCTGTTATTGCCATGAGTAAAGCTTGCAATTTGTGGTACCACTAATATTTAATTTTCTTTTAAATTAGAAGTTTACTTTTTATGTATTAAGCTCCAGGACAGGTACTTCAAAGGTATCCATTATAAATTTTCTCAATTAATAATAAGATGCTCAAAGAATAATGGGATCGATGATTGGTATAATTGTCTTTTAATATTTTATATCCATTCTCATTCTGTGACCATAAATATATCTCAAGGACATATTCTCTTTTAATTTAGAAAGAAACAGTTGGGCAACTTGAAAGTGGGTGTATGAACCACTTTGAGAAAAAATAATGTGGATCCTATGCTGTTGATCATCATAATATCACTATAGCTATTAGCATTAGTAATAGCTAATACTTAGGTAGTGATGAATATCTGTTATGCACTTTAACTTCTTATATCTTAACAATAAATAACCCTGTGAATTAATTGACTTGCTTGCCAATTTAAGTGGCTTTGCAGGTCACACAATCAGCACATTATGGGGGCACTATAGTTAGACCCATATAGTTTAGCTCCAATTAAGTAGTAGTAGAATGGATATTTCAGAAATTTATCAAAATGTGAGTTGATTTGGGACTAAACTTCATTTGAATTTTATATTCCCAAGGCGTTCCTTTTTGAAACGTGCCTATGCTAATCATCCACAGATTATCTTGAGAACCATAGTAACTCACAAATTTTCCAACAGCAAATAGAAGACTTCTGCTATCTTGTGTGAGTATCCTCTCGAAGATTTAAGCATCACTTTACCATACTGTGAGCTGACCTTAGAGGCTAAATATCATATACAAACTAAATAATACAAATCCATATTTCTAGCTATCTGTATGGCAAAGGTGGTCTAAGATTTTTTCTTAAGATGTATTAAGAGTTCAAGAACTTACTTCAGCTTCTTTAGTCTCCAATCCTCCAATTCAAAAGATGTGATATTTCTCTTTGAAAAAGAATGTTTAGAAGTCAAAATACTTGAGTTTGAGTCTCATCTCTACTCTACGACATTGGATAAGGTACTGAGCCTGAATTTTAATTTACTCAGTTTGGAAAATTTATTGGATTTTCATGACAATGAGTTTTTCTAAGATATTTATACAGGAATTCAAGATGAATTTGCAGTTCACTTAAAGATAGCTATCTGAGGAAACACCCACAGACTAGCCCAATTTAGAGGATTTGTTTGAGTGATTTCTTTCCTTTTTTCCATTCTGGTCAATAAAGGGCAATAGTTAACTTTAAATGTTTTTAAACTTCCTGAAAACAACTTTAAAATGACAGAGTGAAAGCTCTAAAACTTCACTCTGTAATTAATTTGAGGTCATCTTTGGGGAGAACAAAGTGTCATCAAATTAATATTGGCTCTACAAATGAAGGGTTTACATAGAGCCACTTTTTGTGCCCACTGAGAGAGCAACTGGATAATTTGCAGTTTTTTTTTTTCACCTGAACAGTTAAAAACTCAAATATATCCTGGACTTCAGTTCAGTCCATGCATAATTAAAGTCATTCTTATTCTGTAGCCTATAAATATGCAGGGGATGCAAGATGAGACCCAACACATTCCCCCTGGAGAAGCTCCTTGAGCCCAGCCAAACCTCATTAGAGATCACTTCAAAGATCGATTCTTTGTGTCCATAGAATCAAGTTTAGATGATTGTGAGCGATCCGGCCACTCCCTGTTTTCCCTGCTGCATTATGCATGATCTTTGACTGCTCATAATTTAACAAACTGCAGTGTTTCAATAGCAGTTTTGCATTTTGTGCTAAGCTTCCATGATCATGCGCATTTTACAGGCCAATGGTCTATTAGTCTGTATATTTGTAATATCACTTCTTAAATTTCCCATCACTACTAGCATTCTGTTTAGAGAGTGAGGAGAAATAGGCTCTTTAAAATATTTACAAGTTTGTACATCATGGGAAAAAGGTAATGTTACAAAGACAGCCTTTTGCACTGGCATTATTTTTGATTCTTCCTCCCTCTTCCTTCCCAGCCAGGAATTTCATAATTGCTTCTTATCTTGTATAGACTGAGCAATTGGCAGTAAAGACACCCAAATAAATATTTCAGAGGAGAGACAGAAATATTTCCTGATAATGGAATTGTACAGTGATCCAACTTTTTCTTACTTTTAGGACAACTAATAATATTAATGATTTAAAACACATAATAACATAGTTTCTATTTTGATTCTAGAGTCAGGAGAAAGGAATATAAAGGTAGGATATAACATTAGTGACACTGTCTGCAGTCAATTTCTTAAATACCATTTCTTACTAATCTGCATTTATGGTAGAATAACTCCCCAAAGTCATGACATGTTCTTTTTTTTTTTACAAATAGTTTATTGTCAAATTAGTTTCCACATAACACTCAGTGGTCATCCCCACAAGTGCCCTCCTCCATGCCCACCTCCCCTCCCCCCCATCCATCAGTCCTCAGTTTTTGTCAGCATTCAAGAGTCTCTCATGGTTTGCCTCTCTCCCTTTCCCCCACCATTTCCGCCCTTCTTCTCCCCCTTGTTCCTCCGTCAAGTTCCTCCTAATCCTCCTATACGTGCAAACATATGATATTTGTCCTTCTCTGCCTGACTTATTTCGCTCAGCATAACACCCTCAAGGTCCATCCATGTTGCTACACATGGCCAGATTTCATTGTTTCTCATTGCCATGTAGTATTCCATGGTATAGATAAACCACATCTTCTTGATCCATTCATCTGTTGATGGACACTTAGGCTCTTTCCATGTTTTAGCTATTGTGGAGAGTGCTGCTATGAACATTGGGGTACATGTGCTCCTATGCCTCAGCATTTCTGTATCCCTTGGGTCAATTCCTAGCAGTGCTATTGCTGGGTCATAGGGGAGTTCTACTGTTAGTTTCCTGAGGAACCTCCACACTGTTTTCCAGAGGGGCTGTACCAGTTTACATTCCCACCAACAGTGTAGGAGGGTGCCAGTTTCTCCACATCCTCGCCAGCATCTAGAGTTCTCTGATTTGCTCATTTTAGCCACTCTGACTGGCGTGAGGTGGTATCTCAGTGTGGTTTTGATTTGTATAGTCATGACATGTTCTGATTTCTGTCTGAGAAATGTCTTTGTTCTCTAACGCTAAAACATTCTTACTTATAATTCCAGAGAAGTTCCCTCACATCATCAAAAGTGGTCTGACAAAGAACCAATGTTTATTCCTTGTCAAGTTATAGTTTAGAAAACCATCTAGTGTGCTAGTCACATTTTGTGACTCTCTAGATTAAATAATTTCCCATGATTTCTTCCTACCATATACCATCCTCACAATCAAGAAACACAAATATATTTAATATTGTGCAATCAGCACAGAAGTGAGACAATATATATAAGAATTTAGTACTACATATTGAACATGAACATTTCAGATCTCCAGAACGTGATTCTATATCCCCTCAACTAATAACATTTTGTTTAATATTGTTCTTTATTACCCTATTTTTCTAGTTAAAACACTTGATCAAATTTAAGCATAGCATGCACAGAACTTTCCTAGTATAATTTCTCACTGAAAATTGAACTGCGTTTGATGAATATAATTTCAAATGGAAAAAAAAAATCTGTAAGGTCAAATAACCAATGTTGGTTTTCTGAGGAGCATAATGGTAGAAAAATGGTCACCTATTTTGTCATCTAGGAAAGGGCTGGTGAAAGCATAGTGGACACTTGTCTGGGAACCCAAGATTCTGTTTTGGGAACTCATTCTTACCTGCTTATTAGCTCATCAAATGATCATGAACACATGATCAGGTAGTTTCTCTGGGATACAGTTACCTCATCAAAAAAGAAAAAACAAGAGTGACAGTCTTCAGGAAGACTTCCAACTCAAAAAGTTTCATAAAAGAGTCATGTTTTAATTCACTTAAAATGTGATGATGTCTTTGAGGTCGATGTTAAAGACACCAAAGTAATGCAACATTTCCCCTCTCACTCTATTATTATTTTTATGATACCTTGTTTTTTTTTTTAAGTGTTACTTTCATTCATCTCAAAATCTCACATTTTCATCTTTGATTACTTCCTTCTAAAAATGCTACCAGTGATAAGCAGAATTACCTAATTCTCTCTTGTAAGCTTTCCCCCTCCCTCCCTTGGATGCTTTCTTTCATCCAGCACAGATGATTGGAGCTATTTTTCTATTCCAGACACAATCTTCTCCTGGGATTTTCATCAATAAATAAAGAGACATGCTGCTATCACAGCTGCTCAACACCTACCAAACCCCTCATTAGCTTGTGGACTATAACATAAGAGAATGAAGATATTTTAAATGCCTTCTTCAAAGTCTAGTCACAAAACTGCACTTTGCATTTCAGCATTCCAAGTTAAAGGATATAAGACACACTTAATTTAAAAAACCTGTACCAAAGGAAATTTCTCAGATTCATAGATCCTTTGTTATCTATCTATTTACTTATTTATCTAACTATTGTTATTTATCTATCTATTTGTAAATGTTTATTCTGAGAAAGTGTGCATGTGCATGCTCACAGGGGGCGAGGGGCAGAGAGAGAGAGAGAGAAAAGAAGAGAGAGAATCCCAAGATCCCAAGCAGGCTTCCCACTGTCAGCACAGAGCATCAAGTGGGGCTTGATCCCATGAACTGTGAGACCATGACCTGAGCAGAAATCAGTCGGTTGTTTAACCAACTGAGACACCCTGGCGCCCAGATCCTTATCTATTTTGTGGTAAATAATTTAAAAATACGCAAAGTTCATCGTTCTGTACATATCTGCCAACTTTTCTATAGGAAAAGAAATATTAATTCGTTATTGAGCCAAACATGACTTCTCATGGCTTTTACCCAGCTTCATTAAACGTTTCAAAACAATTCCAATCCTTCCTATGCCACTATTCACCTTCCTCTACGTGAATATTGTATGAATGAACACCAAGCCCTCAGATCATCCATGGAACACTGTCATCACCAAATAGAAATTTAAAATTCTGTAGTTTCAGGTTTCCTATGGTTTTTATAAAGTCTCAAAAGAACAAAGAATCTGGGGCGCCTGGGTGGCTTAGTCGGTTAAGCGTCCGACTTTCACTTAGGTCATGATCTCACGGTTCGTGGGTTCGAGCCCCGTGTCAGGCTCTGTGCTGACTGCCAGCTCAGAGCCTGGAGCCTGTTTCAGTCTGTGACTCCCTCTCTCTCTGACCCTCCCCTGCTCACACTGTCTCTCTCTCTCTCTCTCCTAGAAATAAATAAAAACATTTAAAAAATTAAAAAAAAAAAAGAACAAAGAATCTAGCAGCTGGCATATACACTCATATGAAATCTGATACTGTTAGAAAAAGAATGGACCATCAATATCTTTTAAGGGGCACCTGGGTGGCTCAGTGGATTAAGAGTCTGACTTTGACTCCGGTCATGAACTCATGGCTTGTCAGCTTGAGCCCCTCATTGGGCTCTGTGCTGACAGCTCAGAGCCTGGAGCATGCTTCAGACTATGTGTCTCCCTCTCTCTCTGTCCCTTGCCAGCTAATGCTCTTTCTCTCTCAAAAGTAAATAAACATTTAAAAAAATTTTTAAAAGATCATTTAATATAGTCCTCACATTCCAGGGGGGTGAGGCCTCTGATGTAAACTGACTTGTCCAAGATCATGCAGCTGGCTGGGGGCACATGAAGGAGAGGAACAACACTCTAAAGTTTCACTCTAGCACCATCCCTATGGCATCACAGAACCTCCCAAAGCCTCTTGTATTTCCCATCATCAATTATCCCTTTTGATTCTTCCCAGCCTCTTAGAAGATCATAGCCCAGTTGAAGAAATACAGTTCTTTGGGGGGACCTGGGTGATTCAGTTGGTTAAGTGTCCAACTTCGGTTCACGTCACGATCTCATGGTTTGTGGGTTTGAGCCCTGTGTCAGGCCCTGCGCTGACAGCTCAGAGCCTAGATGAAGCCTGCTTCAAATTCTGTCTCCCTTTTTGTCTCTCTGTCCCTGTCCAACCTGTGCTCGCTCGCTCGCTCTCTCTCCTTTCTCTCTCAAAAATAAACAAATAAACTTAAAAAAAATACAGTTCTTTGGAAGCAACTACGTTTTCCAAAGGTAACTCAATGATTTTTAAAATTCATATACATCTACTTTTTAACCTGTCTATTTTGCTGCCCATCTGCGAGCAAAACCATCAGTCTAGACACTTGAAGGCACCAAAGAAGCAGCTCTTTATTATCCAGGACATCATTAAGGTACAATGATTTAAAAAAAAAAAAAACAACATTCTAGATTATCTTTTAGTATAGATCATGTTAAAATATTTGCTTCATGAGGTCCCAAGGTTCAAACTTTACTTGGTCTCATGTGCTCTGAAAATTCTACCTACTTACGCCGGATCACTTCTTTCTTCTGAAGAGCACTGTTGGGTATGTGATTTCTCGTCAGTATATATATTCAATGAATTTTAGAGCCTAGATCTCCAAAGACAAAAAAGGCTGCCTTTGTCCCCAGAGCCACAGATGACTACAGCGTGGCCAACGCTCCCAGGTGGCTGCCCAGAGATATAGAATGGCTGCTCTTTGATCAGAACAAAGACCCAAGAGTGCCCAGGGGTGACGACCTGATTGGATGGAACAATTACTCCTTTCTGTGCTGCTCTGGAAATGGTTCATAGAAATTCCAATTAGCTCTTGTCATAAAGATCTACATTTCTCACAGAAATATACTGAGAGGACAACCTGATTTCATATGAGTTGGACGAAATAAAACAAAATTCAGAAATGCGTTTGGAGAGACTGAAGCCAAAGTTCATTTCACAAATCCATCACTGGCTCCTGATTTCTTTAATCACTTTAGTCTAAGAATTTCTGCAAAGACTTTTTAAAACTAGTATTTTAGAAACTGTATTTTGTTATTTAATTAATAAATAAAGTTTAATTTTGAGAGACAGAGCGTGAGCGGGGGAGGCTCAGAGAGAGAGGGAGACACTGAATCCAAAGCAGGCTCCAGGCTCTAGAGCACAATAGGGGGCTCAGGCTCACAAACCATGAGATCATGACCTGAGCTAAAATCAGATGCTTAACTGACTGAGCCACCCAGGCAACCCTAGAAATTGTATTTTGAAACCAGGCTTGCTTCGAATTAGTTACCTCCCCCCAACAAAATATATATTTTTGAAAACCAAAAAGAAATCTAACTTACATATAAGAATGTTAAAGGCTTATAGTTTATACAAAGAAATAAAACAAATATAAGAAGGAAGTGCATGTGTGCCTAAGTAAGATATCTCTTCGCTCTCACAAATACTCTCCCTCTGACATTAACAAGTGAATAATAAGTATATTAGTATCTTTATTTAAATTTTATGGTACAAGCCAAACTTGATGCTATTTTAATGAAGGATTTGTTCATGAATTCCTTCTAAGAGTGGCAGGAGAGCATGCATTCACTTTTTTTTTTTTTATAATTTATGATTATCACTTTGAGTTATAGGATCAAGTACATTAACTAACTGAATGATACAAGATGGTCCACTTCTCTTTTCCTAAAAAAGAGACACATTTCTCCCTAAGAGACTGCACTAAGTGCAATTTATTCTCTTTGTCTGGACAATCTCATAAAATAATAGTGGAGAATGCATCCCAGAAATCGGTCATTAAAATACTATAATTTTATTACTGTTTCTGGACAAATTTTTCTAACATCCCTACAACCTTCTATTACGAATCACAATGTCTGCAATGAGAAAGTAGATGAGGAAAGTACCCATTAAGAGGCAGTTACTGTACTGCTGGACTCAGCTAATAATCCCTTTATTTTTTCATTTTTATTACTCTATAGTTTATGAATGACAATCTACTCATTGCCTATTGTTATAAATATTTTGATTTAGCAGTGGGAATATGCATCAATAAACAATACCTACTGGAAGCTTTCTGTAATACTTAACAGCCCATGAGTGTATACCATATCATTTGCTGCCTACTACACGTATTTCTTGGGAATCTAGATGAACTCTTAATCTTAGCTATAATAACTGCTTGTAAACACTGCATCATTTCTGCTCCTTTAACTGTTTTATCTACTGTCTGAAATCATAATGAATCTGCCTCATTAATTTTTCTATTATGAAATATAGTCTTCTAAGCTATTCATATTCTTTCAGAGAGACAAATCTTGACCTAAAACAAGGAAGGGAAAACTGGAATTGTGAATCTGAAATTTTCTAACAAGAAGTTACCAATGTTTTGGCAAGAATTGTGACAGGCTTGCGGATAGCAACACAATTTACTGAGTGTAAATGGAGAAAGCTGAGCAGGCTCTCATCGGTACAACCCCTCTAAAAATCTCATAGCTTTTTTCTCCCACTTGCCAACATTAATGTCAAAAGCATCCAATATATCAAAGGTTTTGTAGCAATCTGCAACACTATCATTTGGTCTCCACTAGACCATTTCTACAGGAAGTAAATACAACCCAGATACAATGAATGAAATCGAATCTTGGTGTACTGAACTATGGTTTTCAAAAGTAAGAACAACTTTAGAAAACTAAACTAAGCTGAGAACTTTCTGGAGACCATGAAACTTGCATTAGGTTAGCAATGTCTTGCCCCCTCCTCTTTTCATCCTTGTCTTTTTAATTTTTTTCTTTTTGATCCGTCCACACTAAATAAGAATATGTCACCTAAAGAGCGAAGGTCCAGTATTTAGCCTTAAATAGCCCTCCTTCTTTTTTGCCTTGGTCTTCTCTTTTCACTAGCTCTCTGGTTTCATCCCTATTGCTAATGCTTACTGACTAGTTTCCAAGACCAATATCATAATGACTTTCCACATACTATTTTCAAGATGTATTATGCTACATAAAATCAGTAAACAGTTATTTGCTTGGTACTCCATCCAAGGTACTGTGCTATATGCTATGCTATATGCTCACTTCTGTACAGGTTAGGCCCTAATGGAGAGCATAGAAATACAATCATCACAAGGTTGCTCACAATCTCAACCTGGGCTACACAACAGAATCAACTATGGGATACTAAAAATTGTTAATGCTACTTGGATCCATTAAGCTAGAATCTAACATAGTTAAAGATGTCTACCAAATAAATGACGCTGTTAGGACTTAGTGGAAGATGTTTTAAATAAGTTCTTACATGTAAGTATCACATCAAGTACCTTTAAAGTGTTAACAGTCCAGGGAAGCTTCAAAAATCTATATAACTCTAAAGACAATAATGCATTGGCACTGTTCTAAAATTATTCACAGACTGCTTTCTTCTCACAACTGACATTTTCTGAGTTTACAGAAGATGCTCCATGTCACTCTGAACTAGATTCGTTAAGAAAGGAGGATGTATTACCTATTGATGTATAATAAATTACCACAAAACTAAGTAGCTTGAAACTATGATAAACATGTATTATCCACACTGTTTCTGTGGGCCTGTAATTCAGGAACAGCTAACCGAGCAGTTCTAGATCAGTCTCATGAGACTGCACTGAAGAGTTTTACTGTGGTTGTAATTTGCTACAAGTTTTGAACAGAAGGAAAGAACCACTTCATGGTGACAGAGAGTCCTTGTCATAGGGCTGGCATCACGGTGTTCTTAATCCAATGCATTTGCAGCTCTCCCTTTTACTATATTTATACTAATTTCTTTGTCGTAAATTGTGTTTCTCCCTACCCCTGATTTCTAAGCTCCTTTTACTCAACAAGTCTCCTTTTACTCTGTAAATATAAAGTATTTCCTGTGTGCAAGGCACTGTGTCTCCTACTTTTCAGTCTTGAAGACATTACAAATGAAAGTAGAAAAGATATGTGTTATATGTAGCTACTATAGCTGGGGTATTATAATAGACACTACAAACCAAGTAATCAAAGGGTTACAGTAAATGAAAGAAAAGGGAGATCAATTACAAACAAATGACTATAAGAAGAGTTAAAAAGCTGAGTTAGCAATGAACTTGTGCACTGATGATAAATATGAGTTTTGAGGGGCAAGAAGGGAAAGTAAAAGCTCTCTTTTCTGGGACCATTGGTGTCTTTATTATCCTATTTCACACATTTGCCTAATTAATATGTTTATAAGATAAAGAAGAGGTTTTAAGTAGAAGCTGACAGATGAAAAAAGATTATTTTAAGTAGTCCAAGTGCATGCAATGATAGGTGGATATGAGAAAAGATTAGAGAAGGCAGGTCAGATACCTTCAACCTTGATTGTAAAACCAAATGCAATGTCTTTGGTAGCAAGAGAGCAAGGTAAGGAAGGTGTTGAAATGCACAGGATGTGAAAAAGTATGAATTTCACATGGAAACAATTACCATGTTTTGTTTGTTTGTTTGTTTGTTTGTTTGTTTAAATTTATGGCAAAACTCAGTAATCTGGGAGAGGACTAGAAAGAGTGAAGAGAATAAATTTATGGAGATTAAAAATGGCTGGGTGTCAATGGAAGAAGGAATTTAAGGTCCAGAAAGGGCAGCCCAGACAATAAAAAGGAAGATTTTCTGAAGCCTGAAAGCATACGATGGAGAGCAAAACTAGGAAGAGCCTGAAGAACCAAGGTTGCTGTGCAGGTAAAGAGCTAACAAATCTATTGTCAGGCCTTCTGATAACTGACTTAAAGTAATAATTGAGTTCTTAGGGTCAAAGTCAGCATGCTTTGATGGAAGTCAAAGAGAAAAAGCTATTTTCCTCAAGTTTTACAAAGGTAACAAAAGCAAGTTAAATTGGCCTAACTTTTCCTTCACAACTTAGTGTAGGAAACACAAAATCTGAAAAACCAATAATCAAACCAGCTCTACAGTTTCTGACACGGGTCTTCACATTCTTTAAGGTGTCTTCTCTTATTTCTGAACTTTATTTTTGTGCTAAGGTCTGTGTGTGAAGGGTTCAGGCATTTTTAGACCAGCCAATATTTCCTCTTGATATTGTACGTGATATTTCTATATTCCGGTTTACTCTGGACAGTAAGTTGATTCTTGCCTTACTCTTTGGATACTGTCTATTGGCACACAAGTATAATCATGCATATAAGTCTACCCTAGACATCATGGAGATTCTATTTCTTATTCATAAGTGATATCAAAATATTGTAAAAGTCCATGATCTTAGGACTAAAAGATTAACTCTCTATGTGACATCTTTGTGGATGAAAGACAGGGGTGGATGTATGTTATTTGTGTCATATTATGCGTGTTATATTTCCAAAATGGCATTTTAAATAAATAGCTCAAAATAAAGTCCCCCACCCCCCCCCAGCGCGCCCCANTTCGTTTTCTTAGAACTAAGTAAGGACTGCTCAACAGCTTCATGTTGAAATTAGGCTTCCTTTATCTTACCATAGCAGTAATTGGGTCAGTTTTCCTAGAGAAAAATAATTCTGAATTTCACAGTGCTTAGGAAATAATACAAACTGAATTTGAGAAGAAAAAGGTAAAGATAATACTAAGTGAAACGTTTCTCAAAATATGCTTTTCACAAATTTTCAAGTTTCTAGTTATGGGCTATGTAGCCTCCAACCCAAAGAGTACTAAAGTGAACTTAAAACTATATACAGAAAACCCACCATGGGAGAGTAATTCCCAACAGCCAGTCTTTAACTTTATGTTAATAAAGACTACAGTAACATAAAATGCTGAGATGATAAAGTTAATTTTTAAAAGCAGCATTCAAAATTGTACAGATGGTATAATCCAATCATCTATAATTAAAAATATGAAAGGAAATAAATACATTGATATTGAGTGATGGCTCTGTCCATAACTTTCTTTCTCCTTTACATCTTTTTTCAAATTTCCTTTAATAAAAAATGCATTGTTAAAATAAAAATATAAGAAGTGTGTGTGTGTCTGTGTGTGCACGCGTGCGCATATCTTTGTGTATATGTAAGACATATTCGGAAAGAGCTTAAAGATATAAAAGACTGCCTTCTAATTCAAGTGTAGATATTGGCTCTGTTAGTCCTTCAAGCTTTCCAAGTTGCTTATTTCCTTGAGCAATGTGCTGCTCCCTGGGCCCAGTGAGAACATCAACCTTTAAAAGGTGCCTTAAAATGAGAAGTGTTACATGAATTGATATTTTAGTTGAGTGCATGTGTATAAACCTTTCTGGATATGGCTTGCCATTTAGTTGGGTACTTATTTTGGGCCACTCAATGTGTATATAAATGTGTGGAATTTCATGTATGTGAATAAATCTTGGCATTTGGATTATTTTTTGGCCAAAGAGTAGGTGTGAAATTATACACACATGGTCACCAAAAATAGCCAAATGGCAAGTCAATTACATAAATGTAGTCTGGTGTACCAAAAAAAATTCTGGCTTAGTTATCATAAAGCCAGAATTTTAATCTCAGTTATTATTACAACTATTACTACTACTAATACAACTGTATTGCTACTACAACCACTAATATCTGTTGTACATTTATTATGCATGCCAGGTTCACAAAGTTTTACATGAATTGTCCCATTTGCACCTAACAATAATCTTATGTGTAGGTAATTATTATTATCAATACCATAGAAAGATGAGGAATATGCACTTGGAACTGTGAAGTATCACAGCCAAGTCACACACATGTAAGTGATAGAGTTGAGATGAGAACCCAGACATATTAAACTAAAAATATCAGACAAGTGAATTGCATGGAAATCCTGCCGTTAATACATTATGTGACCTTGAGCAGTCATGAGCAGCTTTGCATATTAGTTTTATTATCTGTAAAATAGAAATGATCACATATGCTCTAGAATACGAGAAAAACTGCTATGTAAAATATGGAAAGTGATCTAATGTATAAATGATTAATATTAAAGTATCTTCTCCCTTCCTATAAAGCCAACAGATAATTTACTCTTATGTTAACCTTAAAGATAAATATTAATGATGAATAGAATGCTAAACAAAAACACTGGCCCTGTTAAGTTTGAGTATACACTGTAATTCATTTCAGTTATTTCAATTCTTTCCCCAAAAAAGACCTCCAAAATATAGACGCTATGCTGTAAAATTATGTATGTGTGTGTATAAAAGGTAAACTACTGCCTACTACTGGTATATAAAAACCTGTACAAAGATGTACAGAGCAGGATTATTCATGACATGGAAACAACCCAAAAGTCCATCAATTCATGAATGGATAAGCAAAATGTGATTTACCCATACAATGGAATATTATTCAGTGTTGAAAAGGAATGAAGCACTGAGACCTACTACAACATGGATAAACCTTGTAAACACTACATGAAATGAAAGCAGCCAGTCACAAAAGACCACATATTGGATTCTATTTATATGAAATTTGCAGAACAAACAAAGGGAGAGGGAAAGAAAGCAGTGATTACTTAGGAATTGGAAGTAGGAGAGAGAGAAAGGGATTTTTTGTGGGTGTAGAAAATATTCTAAATCCAATTATGTTGATGGTTACACAAGTATTTGAATAGACCAAAATATGCTGAATTATATAGTTTGAATGGGTGAACTCCATGATATGTGAATTATATCTGAATTATAACTGAATTATAACTTAAGAAAAGTTAACCAACAGCATTAAAAGGAATTTCTAGAAAACTTCCTTAGTTGCAGAATTTTCCACAGCAAAAATTACATGTATGGATGGATATACACATATATATGATATAACAAATTGTATAGATAGAAGGAGAAACACATACACATATATATTCTTTAAAGCAGGCCTTGGAAACCAGTTTTAGAAGAGATCCTTATATTAGAAGTGTTCACTAGGTGGCCAGGCCAATTTTAAATTATACACTTCATGGCATTTTCACTATTTCCCATGCAAGACGATGTCAGAAGATAGTAAGATCTCAGAAGACATTTTTTTTCTTCCTAGTCAGCTGAAATTGTCCTGACTTAATTTCAATCTACTTCTCCTTATTATATTTCTTTAGACAGCCTAATTCCTCTCCCTTCTTAGTGGCCATAACCTCTGCCTAAACCTGAGCCCCAGTATACTATATCCTCAACATGGCAAGTGTAAAATTAGCCAGGTTTGCCAGTAAGCCTAGACATTATGGGCTCGAGGCTAAAAATCTGAAATAATATCTGTAAAGTTTTATTTATTTAGCCTTGATTTGTTTTTCAAGTAATGGCGAAAATCTTGTCCCTATTTAAATGTTTACAATATCAGTATATGTGTATTATCTATCACATATACAGTATATAGTAAATTATACATATATATATACTTAACATATAATGTTTTATATATTATGAATCCTAGGAACCTGGTGTGTGTGTATATATATATATATATATGCAGTGAACCTGGGTGCTGCCCATTTTAGGGCCATTTGGCAATATTGAAATCTATATCCCAAGTGTACATTAAGTTAAAAATAGCCACTCTCCTAGCACTCTTTTCCCAGAGAAAATACATAGTTAGAATAAATTCAAAAATATTTTAGATGCTGAAATTCACCATGAATTTAATGATACAAAGTAAACAAGATTCATCAAGGTAGTGAGCTAAATTTCAGGAGCAGTAAGATTGTGTTCACCAAAACTGATCTGCCTGACATAAAAAATAACAATAATCTTCTCAGGTTAGAAAAGATATGAATCCATTAAGAGTATAAGTAGGAAAGCACCATTAAATTGCTGAAATTTGAAATTGAAATACTTTTCATATTTCCCTACCTTGTCACAAGATGAACTTTTAAAAATATTCTCTCAACTCATCTTTTTTTTTTTTTTTAAATTTTTTTTTTTTTTTTTTATTTCTAGGAGAGAGAGAGAGAGACAGCATGAGCAGGGGAGGGTCAGAGAGAGAGGGAGATACAGACTCTGAAATAGGCTCCAGGCTCTGAGCTGGCAGTCAGCACAGAGCCCGACGCGGGGCTCGAACCCACGAACCGTGAGATCATGACCTAAGCGAAAGTCGGACGCTTAACCGACTAAGCCACTCAGGCGCCCCTCAACTCATCTTTTGAATAATCCCTTGTGTACACTGAGAAAAAATCTGATATTTTCTAATATATGTTATGCTCTGTCATAATAGCTTAATTTAAATTATTTCCTTTAGTCTTCTTATAGGACTTTGACATCACATTATAATACTACCAATAAGGAAACGGAGGGTTGCAGATGTTAGATAACTTGCTTAAGGTGCCATAGCTGGTAGATGATAGAACTTGATTGGTTTCAAAGGCTATGTATGCATGTTCCTTCAAGCGTACCCATTTTCTCCACAAAAGCATCTGACTGTTAAAGTATCTAAACTCAAGAAACAAATAGGAACGTTTTAAATTCTTCCAGTAACTATTCCAATCTACACTACACTGAATCAGCTTTCTTATTTAGTAAATCTCTCTTAATAGTAGCTTGGCCCAAGTTCAAAGCTTTGCAGTTACTCCAGACTCTTCTCTGCTACTCACACCAGCCTAAGTTAGAATCTCGGGTGTAGCTATGCAGCATCGGTTGGGATCTGACTTACAGAACTCTTTCTCCCTTTCTTTTAGGGCCAGCTTCTTCTTAGACTTTGGGTGAGAAGGAGTGGGTGGTGGGGAGAGGGTGGAGAGGAAACGGTTCAGTTTTCCCTCCTGGACCTGGACAGCACAGCTCCTTCAGTTACATGTGGCTCACTGGCCTGTAATGGCTGGCAGAAGAACCTACAGTCTAGTAACCAAATAAGGTTCTCCTGAAAAGCACCACACAGTGCCCTCCAGTGGATGACGTGATTCCCACTCAACTACTCACACCTTTTCAGCCAGTAACTCATGCCACTGGGGTCACCCTCACTGAGTGTGCAGACCTCTTGGGTGCCAGCACAGTGGTCTTCCTACCAGCGACTTTCTGAGGTGTCTGACGAGCAGATGAGAGACACACACATCCTCGTCACACTGAACAGTGAGTGCGCAGGTGTCTCCAACGCCATCACCCCTCTGTCGACCCATTTACTGATGAAGCAGATGTTAAAAAATGAAATACAATTCAAGTCCCTTTGTCTGACAGTCATCTCCAATCTTTACAAATCCCTTTCTGGATAAAAGCTTTTCTTCAAGCACATTACATTCACTAGAAAGCCATCCATTCCAGTTTTCTCCTTATTTCAGTTCAGCATAGAGATGATGGAGAAAGGTCCTCGCTTCTCTCCATAAGCCTGGAGAAGCTGTGGTCCACCTCACCTCCCTTCAGTTCTCTAACTTTGCATGCGGAGGTCCCAAATATCCACTGTTCTCAGCTTTAGGCCTGACATACACTGAAGAACATTAAGAAATAGCTCATCACACATTCAATTACATCTGACTACAATTTAAGCAATTTTTTAAAAAATCAAGGTATAATATCTTTTAAAATGTGCTAATGTTCTTGTGCTGACACATCTGATGTTCAAACATTTGAGTTTTTTTACTGTGTATTTTAATAAGCTATAAAAGGTGATTAGATTTCTCATACCAATCCCGTTCAATACAAAGACTATATGTAATTTCTGTTTCAAATCTGCAGCAAATGTGACATTTTATTTTATTGCATACCATTTAATTTCTTCATTCCTAATAGTTCTGATCCAGGTCTGAAGTGAAAAAAGAATGAGAATTCATGCTTACGCTCCAAAGGGGACCAAGATTAAAAAGATTGTGAAGTACTCTAAACACTAAAAGAGCAAACGATCTAAGTATCTCTGTAACCTTCACCACTGGAGTGCTCTAGCTCTCTGAAAAAGCTATGATTTTGTTAAAAACATACCAAAAGTAGTGTTTCACTTATCCTAGGTTAAGAGAGGGAGTTAAGCTGGACCTTAGTTGCCCTTCTGAATACGGAGGATTTGATATACTAACAGATGCCTAGGAGTCTAATTGAAGAGTCATTGATGTAAAATGATAATAATTACCATTTATCCAGTACTTGCAGTGCATCAAGCATTATGCTAGGCCCTTCACAGGTCTTACTTCATTTTATTTTTATTTATTCAGTCTAACCCAGTGAGGCCTCATTTCACAAATGAGAAGATGGAGGTTTAGACGATTATAAAGATAGAAGCTATTAGACCCATGATCCAGATTTATTCATTAATGTAATATAATTAATTCATTATTAGTTTTGACAATCTCTCATTCTGGGATATGCAAGCACTACCCAGTGCTGATGGGTGCCATAACCAGCTACCAGAGCCAGTCTGGCACAAGATTATCCCGTGATATCTAAGCAAGAAATCAGGTCAGAAAGGACATATTTTTGTGCCTGGTGCTTGTTTATTCCCAATTCAACTCTTAAAAAAATAAATTAAAAAAGAACAAAAAGGAAAGGAGAGAAGAGAAGAGGAGGAAAGAGTCTTATATATAGAAGCTCTCCCATAGGTCCTGTTTATAAATCCGAAGCAGACACATTCTACTCCCTAAGAACCCTGTGACTCATTCTGTGAGTTGAAAAATTAAGGCTCTGTGTCAAAGTGCACCTGGAGGTCAGCAGCACCTAACATGTGAAGACTCAGGTGTCCTGACTTTCGGGGACTCCACTTCCCCAGGGGTAGGACAGAACAGGGAAATGACAATTTCTTTTCTGGTCTGTGAGCAGGGCTTCTCTGCTGAGGTTTTCTGAGGAAGCCCCAGTCTTCTCTGTCAGTTGAATTCTAAGAACATAGAGGGAGGGGCCAAGGCCCTTGTGAAACTGCTGCTCCAGGCAACCAGCAGCCATCAGGAGATAGGGAACAGATGAGCAACCAAGGCTAGGTCATATATAGGACCCATCATATGTATGTCAGGACCAAGGCTGGGGTACTAAAATAAAATGAACATAATCACTGGCTTTTGAAATTTCTATTTAGTTTGCTTAGAATCCAATGCCTATATTCTTAATTACTAAAGTATGTATATTACTCAATAAAACCAAGGAAAGCATTTGACAGGTATTTGATTTATTCTCATTAACCATATAATAGATGTGATTTTGTGTCATCATGTTGTTTGCTCCAATAAAAAATGAGTAAGATATCATATATTTAAATGTTAGCTGTCCTTTAAGCCTCTACAAAAATTCATTTTGCAACCACTGTATGCATTTATTAGTGATGTATAATAAATAATTATAATACTGAATTATAGCTTATTAATGCTCTCTATATTAATAATTATAATGCTGCATTAATGATGTTATTAATGTTGTTTATCTTTCAACTCTCAAATATTCCTTCTCCAATCGAAACAGAAAATTATAATTGCTTCTGTAAATAATATCATTTGCAGGCAAATAATACAAATTTGAAGAAAATCAAATGAAAATTGGCCAGTCCATCCTGGGCAATGAGATCCAACACAGGTACATGCATGAACTTCTGCCTAAAGAAACAGATTTCTGTTGTTTTCTTATTTCATTCATTTTTAACAATGTTTTAATTAAGACTTGAATATTGTGAATTTACTATAGAAATAACACATCTCTCCATCATACTGTGTTTGGTTTATTAAAAAATACTTTAAGTCATGAACTTCAACTTCCTAACTAGAAAATCCAGTTACAATCTACTGGCATTTTTGGAGATGAGAAGATTGGTAGCACGTTATTGTAAAATTTAAATCTGATTAATATTCAGTTGCATCTATATTCACAGGTATTAATTAGAAGTGTTTTCCAGATATTACTGGGAAAGCAGGAATAATTTTGCAATTAGCATAAAATGCACTGTAATTTTGAATAATCAGTGATCGCGATTACTGAGTGGACCTTGTAAAAGTAATAAAATTATTGATCCATGTACTAATTTATATGTAGGCTGCATATGTTCATTATAATGATACTTTTGAGACATTAAAAAATAACTTATTCCTTTAGCAGCCAAGTAGGAACACGTATTTCACAGGTTTTCAAACTATGAATAAAGTCCTTCTTTACTAATTGTAAATTTAAAGCAGTGGCAAGAAACAGATTATTTACTAGCTATGAAATTATAAAGAGCACAGTCTAAAACACAATTCTATTTCCAGTCATATATTATTACTATGTGCCTATTTTAAGATTCCTCTCAAATAGAAATATTTAGCTTTTCAAAAATAAAAGTTTTAGTCATTACTTTCAGATCTGGGGAACTTGTGGCTATGCACCTCATAAAATAGGCCCTTCACATAAACATGCACTATTCAAGTGGTTTAATCAAGTTCAAGTGAAGGAGAGTTACTGTCAGAAAGTACCAAACAAAAAAATTAATGCAATGATAAATAAGTGCTATTAAACTTTGTTTGAATTGTTATCATTACCCATGTCTCAAAATGGCTCTGATAATAAAATTTAGACCTATCAAAATGATTTGAAAGTAATTAAAAGTGGCCACGAGATTCCAGCAAAACTTTACTTTGGAAGAAAACTGATTTGAGGAAGATCCTTAGACCATATGTAAGAAAACTTTATGTATCTCAACATAGGAACAACTTAAAAGATTTTCTCCAAAGGTGTAGATGAGTTCAGTGAATAAACACACATATTTATATAAGACTTTGCTTTCTTATTCTGAGTATTTTTCTCCTAAATTTGATAGTACATGTGGAAATCAGAATGCAAAATAACATTTAATGATCAACTACTTGCATTTAAAATGATAATATTCATTGCACTGAAAAGATGATTAAGGCTCTGTATCAAGAGACTAGTAATCTGAATTATAAAATTTGCAATTTCCATATTAGAAAATAATAAAAAATACAATGTGCTTAAGATTTCTAGTGTAATAACATAAGAAATATGACAACTGTATAATCACAAATATCAATTTTCCTATGAATTGAAACCTACAAAGCCTTTTTTTGTTTGTAACATCTAATTAAGCCTACTATTATTCAATAAATACAGAAGGAAATGACAGCATAATAAAGATTAAAGTTTAGAAATAACTCAAAACATCAGTACAGTATATTTTCTTGTAGGCAAATTCCTGAAGTATCAGTTATACACATAATATTCATCACTCTCAGTCCTAAATAACAAATATCTATTAGTCCATCAGCCTTCTTTTTGGTGTGTAATCGTTTTATCTTATCAAGAAAAATAAAAAGAAAAAATAACTAGGTAGTTTTTGTTTGTCACTCATTTAATAGATACAATGTTTGGCAATTTCAGGAATATGCTGCAGTATCATTGCTTGTCAATCTACATTTCCTTTTGTTCATTCATGGAAACAAATCAATACGAAGGACTGATACATCTTAAAAATACACTAAAAAATGTGCTTATTAGCAAACCAAATACACTCTATATTCACTATTAAAGATTTATGTCCCTTAAGTTGTCCCCTCAGGATCTAATTTACAAGCTTGGGATTTACTAAGCAATGAACACATTTTCCCAGCCTGAAAACTGTAATTAAAAAAAAAAAAAAAGTTTGTGAATAATCTATACTTTTTAAAGTTTTAACTCATACTACTAACCTCATTGTAGGCATCACAGAAACTCTTACAAGAAAAGTAGAGAATCAGCAAGAATAATAGTTTCAAAGTAGTGATCATGACTCCAGTCCTTATCTCACCTATAAACTGAATAACAGTATCTTCTGAATTTTCATTCAAGGTAACTAGATAATTTTCATCAGTCCATGACAAGGACAAGGCCCTTTAGTAGGAACTAGGACATTTTCTCTATAAATGCAACGGTTCTTGAACAGTTATTGTACCTAAAAATGAGACAATCTTGAGCACATATGTCTTTATCTTTTCTGAAAGACTTACATAAGAGATCCATCAGCAAATCTCTGAGACTAAATCTTTTCAGATCTTTCCAAGCTAACCTGCAACCTAATCTTGAATACTTTAGTATTTAATGGGTAGATTATCATATAATTTGGATACTTTTTTCCTAGAAAAGACTGATGTCATCATTAGCATGACAAATATGAGCTTCAGCCACAATATTAACAGGAATTACTGCAGGTACAAAAAAATAATCTGTTACCTAGTTATAAAATGATCTTATAAGAAAATGTGTTTCCAGTCTTTATTCCAGATACTTCCAGATTTTAAATATAGAAGCCTAAATCTTCTGATTTTTAATAATTTCTTAAGAGTATCTCTCTAGATTTCATGTAAAAGTTATAATATAACCTATATTTTATTTTCACATAGTCTGAACATACGAGACCTCTTCCTTACATGATATTTGGAAACCATATTGCTTGTTGTACCATGTAGCTTTATATAATGCTATCAATGTTCCAAAAGTACATTCACATCCTCTATTTCATTGGATCTTCAGAATAATTCTGTGAGGCAGGTAGAGAAGTATTATTAACCTGATTTTATAAACTGACGCAAGGGGAAACGAATTATGTAACATAGCAAGGACTCAGCTCACTTTTCATACAGCCAGGTCACTGATGTGCAGCCAGAGCTTTACCTCAATTCTACATATCACAGAAATGAGATAGGTGTCTATAACACTTGCAAAATTTATTTCAGACAATACTTCATTTATGTAATTATTTTCTATGTTCTCCCAATTGTTGGAATTATTTTCTTCTGATGAGTACTTCCTTGTTTTCTAAGAACAGTATTGTCCCTTTACATTTCACCTCCACCCAATCGTACTCCCACTTCCCTATCTGATTAAATATGCTGGTGTCTCTCTCGTGTTGCATTAAACAAAAAAGGTTATAAAAGTGTTTCTGAAAGCAAAGGATCTTAAGCCCTTATTATATCCTTGGACTACATTTTAAAACAGACTAGTTATAATAAAAATCATGTGTTATGGGTCAATGTGCTTCTTCAAAATCAACAAATGAGTCTAATTCATATTAACATAATCTCTATCATGTATGAATATTACAGTTCTCTATGCCTAAAATGGTCTCAACCAGAGTCTTTGAGGGAAACATTTCATTTACAAATTAAAGCATGGTAGAAAAATAATTGGGCTGAAATCAGAAGAATTCTGGTTCTAAATACTGATCATTGCTCTTCCTCTTAATAACGAAGTCATTTAACTTCTCTAGGCTTTAGTTTCCTTATTCATGAAATATGCACAATAAAAACTCCTTTCTGTAGCCTTGAGAGCTGTTTAAAGATTATGTGTAAGATGCTCTGAACACAAAACAATATATAAAATATGAGATCATCATATCAATAATAGTAGTAGAAAATCAAGATAATCTGATTTAAGGAATTACTATCACATAGCCAAACTTTTTTTTTTTAGCAAGCAATTATTTCTGCCTACTCTTTAGTGCAAAAGCATGTACTCTATAGTTTGGCCAACCACAAGGTCTTATGCAAAGTGAATTATCCAAAGAAAATTTTACCAAGTATGCAATTGGCATAGTTCTTCTGATTCCCCTGTTAATATTCAGATGGTTTAGAATATTATGCTAAGAGTAAGTGCAACAAATATCTTTTTTGGGGAACAATAGTTATAAAAATAGGACAGTTAAAAGTTACTATATTAGGTATATTAGAGTGGAAATCAGTCCAAATTTGTAATCTGAATATTTAAATCATATTACATACTTCTTTAGAGAATAAAATATCTATCAACAAATTATCAGAAACAAAACTTAATTTCACAAATGTGTGTGGCTAAACCTCAGCTTAAATTGGTTAAATATTTATTTAAAAGAACTAAATATGCTTCTAAGTACAAAAATGTGGGGGGAGTGGACACTGCGAGATGTCACAGGTTATTCTTTTATACTTTAAAGCTTAATGTATTAATAAATTGTGCCTATAGTTTTACTGTTTTGATGCTTATGAACATTTAATACTGGTTGCATTGTATTCAAATTGGATGCTGTATTATGAAGTAGCAACATGTTATGGGAAAATTGGTCCAATTGAAACATTTTGATTTAGAAGTTGCATGTGGAGACTGTATTTACAGGCTTCAACCCACATACCCAAACTATTTACAAACTAGAATTAGGAAGCAGAATTACTCTCTTTGAATCATTTTTTATCTTCATGATAACAAATCAAGAGATTCTGCAAGATCTAAAAATTTTTTTAATGTAAATGAGCAGAGATTGGGACATGCCAAAAGACATTTTCTCATTTTTAGCTTTTTGTTTCCAAGCCATTAAAAACAAACAAACAAAAAAATCAGAGTGCTTTATTGAGCTCAGGAAGACACAGCCTCTGGGGAGAACAGAACTGCCACACTAATTTTCTGCATATGTTGTAGAATAGAAAGTTCAACTCGGGTTTTAATGATCAATGGGACCCTATTAACATAATTTCAATGAAAGGATTTCATATTTGTGGGTAAGTCCAAATATGCACCTGCTATCCTCAAGTAGAGAATTCTAGTCCAGAGTAATCATAAGTTCTAAATTACCCAGAGTATATAGTGAAATATTATTATTATCTTTAGAAAGTAAAGAAATATCTATGAGAAAACCTATTTTATGTGTTGGCAGCCTCCAAAAGATGTGGCTAAAAATAGCATCTTCATAATGTCTTGAAGGGTCAAAAGGAATGACCTTGTCATGTTCCTGACAATCCTGGTATATAACACCTGGGTCAGATACTAGTGAAGATTAATATGGTAATTAGAAAGGGATTGGAAGTGTTATTGTAGCAAAACAGATACTGCATAAGCAGTGCCTCCTAATATTGTTAATATTCTCTACATTTTTTCTCCCACTCCTTGATTATGAACATCACAATAAATATATTTTACAGAATACTTTTGGTTAATGTTAACAATAGCAAAGAATGTTTAAAAAGTAGTAAATCTATTCTCATCCACATCTTTAGAAATCATCTTTAAGCAGTATTTTCAGTGTGCATATCAGAACTACAGTAAAGTATTAAGCATGATTCAACATCACAGCTATTGGTATATCTGTGCCCACTGATTAGTTGAGCAGCCAAGTGACCAGAAAAAAACAAAGCCTGGAAAAAACCCTCAAATTAAAGGGCCATCATTTGTCTGACTGGATCTATAATTACTCACCTTAAAACTCTTTGTTGATGCATGTAATTATACAAAAGTCTCCCATAAATAAGGGGCTCAACTCTCAATTTGAATCATCTTTTAGAAATGTCTAGAGAGAAGGACAGAGCTAATTATAACAGGGGACCCAAAGAACAATTCCTAGGACAGCATGGGATGGAGCATTCTGTGGGTCTATGCAGCATGTCTGTCACCAGAATGCCTGGTTGAAGGTCATTCTTACAACCTTTACAACCCAGAGTGCTATACTGAATGCAACTTACAGTAAATCTTCAGGATGTTACTTTAAACCTCCCTGTAGTATGATGCCACTTGCACACTTGTTAAACTCGTGTCACTTTTCTTTGTCGTGTTATTATTACTGAAAAAACAGATAAGATGCTTCCCATTTAACAATTCATTCAGAAAACATTTTCCAGTGTCTCCTCTGGGATGTATTCAAGTGCACACAATTAATAAAACACTCTGTGCTGTATCTACCCTTAGCTTACATTATTCCTATTGCCCTCCTTTGCTTACTTTTGTGTATTCAGCAAACTCTTCACCCACACATGCCTGACACACACCTTCTCTGCAAAAGTGCTCCCAAGGCACCAAAGCAAACTTTATGATTCTTTCCTTCATGCCACTAATGTAAGTTCCTGTGCTTCTATTATTGTCTTTACTATCACTTAAAAATCCTTTCTTTAGGGGCACCTCAGTGGCTTAGTCGGTTAAGCGTCTGACTCTTGGTTTCAAGAGTGGTGACAGTGCAGAGTCTGCTTGGGATTCTCTGTCTCCCTCTCTCTCTACCCCTCCCCCACTCACTCTGTCTTTGCCTCTTTCAAAACAAATAGATAAACTTAAACAAAATTAATGTCTTATCTTCACTATTTTTCAATTTTATTGAACCATGTGCAATTTATTATACAAATGTATATCATAAGAAACTAACAAGGTTTTGTGCACTTGGAGACCCTCAACAGATAATTCATGAATGAATGAAACACTCCATACCTCCAGTGGGAACTGAATATCTCTTAACTCTAAATATCCTTCTGAAGAGATCCCCCTGCTTCTAGTATGGACCCCGTTCTCTCTGTCAAATGTAGAGGATTCTCTCAGGATGAAACAATATCTCACCTCAGTTCTCTAAAGACTTGATTGTGCTCTCCTTAAGGTTCATACCTTCTTTATTTCCTTCAGATCACCAAGTCCTTCAGGATGCTTCATATTCAACTACAATTATAGCCTCCTCCACACCCAAGATTTTGGACAGAAAGACATTTGTGTCTGTAGTTTAAAAAAAAATCTAAACCTTCAGCCAACTGTAGCAGTATGATCCATTTACTTTTTAAAAATTCAAGCATCTTGGGGTGCCTGGGTGGTTCAGTTGGTTAAGCATCCAACTCCTGCTTTTGGCTCAGGTCATGATCTCATGGTTTGTGGAATCAAGCCCTGCATAGGGCTCTGCACTGACAGCATGGAAGCTGCTTGGGGTTCTCTCTCTCTCACCTTCCCTCTCTCTTTACCCCTCCCCCATGGTCACTTTCTGTCTCTCTCTCTCACAAAATAAATGAATACCTATTTTAAAAAATCAGGCATCTCTAGTCTTTAATGAGTAAGAAAACAAATGAACATCTAAGTGAATGACCTTTCCAGATACTAAAATTTATCTCAACTTTTTGGACTTAGTAGCATTTTAGTTCATCTTAACTTAAAAGCAATGAGATTCCTGTTTTATATATGCAAAACAAAGTAGTCAAGAGTGCCCTTTACAAAAACATTTAATTTTATTCCACACTTGAAAATAGTTAGAGAGACATACCAACAGCCTTTACATTTTTTTTTTATTTTCCGTTGAATAAATCCTATGAATTGTTGGCTTCACTGTGATGTTCATCAAATATACAATACTCCAGTGGTTACAGGTTTTATTACTCTGAGTGAATAGTTTCCATGTCTCAAAGATTCATTTGCATTTTTAATTGGGGTGATATGCTTTCCTTATATTCCAATGGGCTTAGAGCCATCTCTCCTTCAGGCATAGCAGAAGACAAATAGCTACATCTAGCTGTCTTTCTATCTAACTAACTTTAGAATTCCTCAAAGATGATCATTTGTTTTGTGACTAACTACATCTGTATGTTATCCACACAGTTTTCACTATTTTAAATATCATCCTCCTATGTACCATTTTGGGAGGGAGAATAACATTCTGGTTGGTATATAAGACTCTGGGTTTGGAAATAAGAACTCTTAGTCACAATATGAGAATTTTAACAAAAATCTGTCATCAAACCTAGGTGATGAAAAGGCCCTGTGAGCTTAGGCTTACATTAACTCCTTATTTTTAACAACCCGAACAGGTGTAAATTAACTGGTTATAGAAATGCCTATATCCTTAGTATGAAAATGGAAAAACAAGGTTATATCCAGGGTATGCAAACCTCTCATCCTATTGTCTCACTTTAAAGATATTCCAGCTCTTCAGTCCTATTGGTCAGAAAACAGATGTTGAAGGAATCACTTATTAGGAATATTTTCTTGCAGCAGGCTTATGTGAATTATGTGTCACACTGACAGACAGTCAGTCCAATGCCCTAACCATAGCTCCCTCAGATTCACCATTATAAGAGAGAGAGGTCTCAGTAGGGGAAAACACTTCACCACTCCTGCATCAGAAAGGAATCAATTCTCCCAGGTGTGCACACCTAGAAAGCTACCTAAAATCACTGAATTAGTGTGAACTGTTGAGACGATGATAGATTGTGCATAATAACCATGGGGCCAGGAAAACACGAACACTGTGAGTGCTTAAACAGATTCTGGGTGATGATTATGCAGACCCTGCTAAAGTAGATGGTCGATAAAGATGCAGAACTGCAAATGCTTTGTCTCTTTCAGATAACTGATAATTGCATTAGGACAGTCCATCAGATTTAAACAAAGCTTTTTCACATTTTAGATTTCATGGCAGTATAATTCCCTCACCACACAAAGCACACCAGAAATCCTTAAAGTTCAATAAAATGTATCAAATTTCAACAATTTTACAATTTTCCATGTAGCTGCATAGGATCTTTGGTAGATTCTATTTCAAATGGTCCATTATCAATTCCTCATATTTCTGTGAATCTCAAAATACATTAGCTAGACAGTCATCTTATTTTAGCTTTAGAATGTATATCAGTTTTTTTTTTCCAGATACAGGCAATTAAAGGATTGGAAAATAGCTCATGGAAGGCTCCAAAGAATTGATCCTCAGAGAGCGAATCTTGCAACACCAAACAACTCCAATTTCCCTTGGGTATATCTGCTGACAAGAGCTACTGCTAGTTGAGTAAAAAAACTAGAAGATGTATACACAAACTGCCACAATTAAATAACCTGCTTACCACATAACTAATATTTACTGACAGGCTGATTGCTAGAATTTTCTTCCTAATCTGATGCTTCCACTTGATACAGTACAGAGCTTCCTTGAAGACAGTAGTCTGTCCATTTTGTACCAAATCATGTATTTTAGTGATATGTCGTTCTGTGTGTTGTACGTCCTACCCAGTCTTGCCCAGTTATTTTATTATAGAATCTCACAGGCTTTGTATCTTGAAACCAAACAACCTGTTGGAAACAAGCAACAGAGAACAGAATCTCTCTTATCTGCTTGCTGCCTAACAAATCAAAACACACTGAAATCTGGGATTATTAGAGTAAGCTTGGGATAAAGAAATAAAATAAAAACTGACTTGTCAAACGGGACTCCCTGCTGCTTAGTACCATGTGTTGTCATAGCAAGATGCATCTGTTCAGCTATTAAATATGTTAGTGAATATAATATAGACAGCCGTGGCATTATCAAATATTCTCAGTGCCTATTAAACTCCACAGTTACATGTTTTAATTTTACCTTTCATTAGTAAAACTCAAGGTGGTAGCACCTTGAAACCAATTTAAAAAGTTCAAAGAAAAACTATCTTTTAATTTGGGTTTTACTTCACATGCCTAAATTATATTCATGCATTACTAATGAAAAATGGCAAGCTAACTAAAATATTCTCTAATTTTAAATGTGGTTCTATCAGCTGCGATTTAGCTCATAATGGATACAATAAGACTCAAGTAAATAATCACATGTAGAATTTGAGAAACTTAAATAGCTGCATCTTTTTTTCCCCTTCTGAACATTTTACTTCTTTCATTTTAATCTTAGCCATTACCAAATGGTACGCAACATATGAGCTGATCCCTTGATGTAATCTACTTTGTGAGCTGGAGAACTTTCTCATTTAAAAGGGCTGAGAGAGTAAGACATCTTTGCGTCAGTGAATGCTTAATAGCAGAACCTCTCTGTTGTTACTCTGTTCGTTATATTAAGATTAACCACAATAATGTTGACAATATTAATGTATTTACAAGCCTGTCACGTACTACTGCTGTTGCACAAGTCCTGGGGACTGAATGATCAAAATAAGAAGTGACTAGGGGCAAAATGAAGAATTATGGAATGTGTTGGAAGGTGAAGAACACAGAGGCAGACTCTGAAATGAGTACTGCCTCCCACTGGGACATTAACCTCTTGCCTGTCTGTCTCTTCCCAGAAAACTATGTAGCAGTGCTTTCCTGAAAAGAGCTACATGATTCATAAACCTGTTATTCAGCCTCCTTTGCTCACTGCTCTTCTGAGAATGTTGTCAGAATATAAGAAAAAATTGTGTCCAAAGCTAAAGGGGCTTTTGTATCATCTCTAAGCCAACATAATTTCTTTTCAAGTTTATTTATTTATTTTGAGAGAGAGAGAGAAAGAGAGAGGAAGAGCAAGGGAAGGAAAGAGAAAGAGGTAAAGAGAGAGAATCCCAAGCAGGCCCTACACCACCAGCCCAAAGGGGTTCACTATATGGGGCTTGAACCCACCAAAAGTGAGATCATGACCTGAGCTGAAACCAAGAGTCAGATGCTCAACTGACTAAGCCACCCAGGCACCTCCATAGTTCAATTATTAAGAAATGATGAGGGCATTTTTTATTAAAATGTCCCACTTGTGACATAATTACATACTTGCTTGTGGGAGTGTTTGACAGTACCGTGTTCCTAAAGGACAATTCTGCACTAAATATAGTGGTTCTGCTTGTAGACGTGATCTTCCTAAAAAGTCATACATATGAAATAATCTTTGTACAAAATTCAGAAAATTTTTAACTTTGTAATATGAAAGATTCTGAAACAAAATATACATCACTAGGAAAACAGTCGATAAATTGTAGTATATGCATGCAATAGGATATTATGAGGTAAGTATGACATTATATGCTCTAAAATGGAAAGATGTCCAAAATATATTAAATAAGAATAATCAAGCTGCAGAATAGTATGTATCATACGGAAACATTTTATCTTTTTAAGGAATGTTCAGGTGTGTAAGTAAATATACAACTATTTACACATATATAAAAGAAATATATATGTTTATGCATAAAATTCAACTCCCTCTGAACAGTCTTTTATAAAATATTATTGGCCTTGTGGACCCAATTCTGTGTATCACTAATCTATTGAATCCAGTTTATGTCTAGACAGAAGAATCACCCCAAAAACCTCAAAAAAACAAAACAAAACAGCCATTAAATTAAAAATACAATTATATAATAGAAATACAGTCTACTAAGGAGAAAGTTCACTGAAAGCTAATTATGAAGATCATACTTATACTATGGTCCTCCCATAATAATGAACATCTATGTTTCAATTTGAAATACTAAAAAGCATTCCCAGCTGCTTTATTTATCCAACACTTTTTCAATAGCCAGTTACAAATGACTGACCAACCACAGGTCTTGAATCAGGCATTGGGGGCGGGGGGCTAGAATTTACAACCTATTTCTACAAGTGAAATTTCTCTGCAAGGTCTGTCCTTTAAAGATCAAGTGAGCTCAGTTCTGAAACCTACATGGCAGGCTGCCTGACGCCACGTCACATACAACTGCTAACATTTCAGCCCCATTTCTCTGCAGATGCTGTGTGGAAAACACAGCCTCCAAAGCCTGGCTTTTACTGCTAACTGACAGTAATGAATGGGGTGACATACTTTTCCTTTGAAGACTTCTGTCCGGAAGATGTCCAATCAGGAAAAAATACAAGCAATAGATGAATTCCCTATCTCTCCCCTCATTCACATGCTGAGATACAGATACTCAACTCAACAGAAAGAAAGAAAGAAGGAAAGAAGGAAAGAAGGAAAGGAAGGAAGGAAGGAAAAAAAGAAAGAAAGAGAGGGAAGGAGGGAGGGAGGGAGGAAGACGAAAAAATAAAAAAAGTAGGACAAGCTGTCTAGGCTTTATGCATTAGCTTCAGAACGTGAGGCAAGGCTGAAAGCTGCCTCTCCAGCCAGTTTCCAGCGTATTGCAGGTTATTTTTATATTCATCTCCACAGAAGACCAATAGTCTTGTGACAGTATTAGTTTAGCCCTAGATTTAGGCAAAACTAAAAAACCAGCAATGACGCCTACAATTCCACCCATTCAAAGAATTTTAATACAAAATATCATGTGTTGTATCATGGCACTCTACTGTCATTTAGTGAATTCTTGTTGAAGGACACAGAGATCCCACCTTGTGCCCAGGCTTAAGGAATCTTACAATGCAATGCACAGTAAAGACTCACTGCCTTAGGGTCAGGAAATTGGTTTGCATGATCATTTGAAAAAGTGCCTGGGCTAGCCTGAAATTTTTCTTTGCAGGAAAGAAAAATGCAGCTTTGAAGTCAGAACTGGCTATGTGATTTGGGTCAATTATTTATAAATGCAGTTTGCTCATCTGTAAAATTGAGATAATAATTCATACCTCAATAGGTGATTGTGAATATCAAATGAAATACAATTTTTATGCAAAGTGTTTTGTGTTTGGCCCATTGTAAGCACTCAATACATGCTAAATAGTATTGTTTGGTTGTTGTTCTTACTAAGCAAATGAATAGGGTAAGCCTGATTTCAGTGGGAAATTTTAACCTTACTTAAGATAAGACAATAACACCTCCTTGACCTCCACCACAGCAACTTCTTACTTGACACATCCCCAAAAGCAAGGGAATCAAGAGCAAAAATAAATGATTGGGACCTCATCAAGATTAAAAGCTTCTGCACAGCCAAGGAAACAGCCCAGAAAATTAATAGGCAACCAATGGAATGGGAAAAGATAGTTGCAAATGACATATCAGATAAAGGGTTAATATCCAGAATCTATAAGGAACTCACCAAACTACACGCCCGAAAAACAAACAACCCAGTGAAGAAATGGGCAGAAGATATGAACAGACACTTCTCCAAAGAGGACATCCAGATGGCCAACAGACACATGAAATGATGCTCAGCATCCCTNATTTGACAATAAACTATTTGTAAAAAAAAAAAGATAATTGACAATACCTTCAAGCATTTAATATATATTAATTAAAATCATTTTTTAAAAGCTCTTTAGAGCTTTCACCTCCATCATTTAAATACATGTCAGATGTTAGCGAGGCAGGAGAAAAAAAAGAGGATGGTCAATTAGTGGTGGATGATTACCCTTTACACCCTAATCAACTTGAGGTTGATTACACAGAGAGCTCTCTCTCTCTCTCTCTCTCTCTCTCTCTCTGGACTCTTTCTCCCGTTGGATTCATCTCTTCTCATCAAGTCAGAAAACAGGGAAGTATATCATAGATGTTTTTATATGAGTATCCAAAATAATACAGACAGCAGATAAAAGGCATGCTTTGACTAAATCTCAGGGAAGTGAGTACCTGTTTGGAATATTTGAACCTGAAAGTGGTGATGGTCAATGGTTTAACCTGAAAGACGTCTTCCTTCCCTCAGAGAATATCATGTGGATAATGAGACCATCTCATGACAAGTCCCAGCACTTGCCTCTGCCTTGAGTGTGTAAGCCTCCATAGGTTGTAAATGGGGAGTCCCAGGGCACTGTCACATGCTTTCACCATTATCCTTTGGGAGTCTACTTCATACTGTGCTCCAAGGAGAGCGTTCATCTTGTGAGCTCCTACACCTACAATGGAAAACTACCAGCAGGAGGGAAGGGGAGGCCACAAGCCAAAAAGAAAGGTTCCATTCACTCACACATACATTTCTTCATCAATAAGCAGTATTAACATGTATTAATAAGCACCATGCCGGTGTCTGAAAACACAGAGATATAAAGATATATAATATATGGTCAGGGACCTTGAAGAGTTCATGGTTTAATGAGCTGAAAGGACACATAAACAAAGAGCTCTGGCTTGGTAAGTAATATCACTGAATTACAAAGTACTAGAGTAGTAACTAACAAGAAGGATTAGTTTTGCCTTAGGGAACCAAGGAAAGCTTCACAAATATATGAAATACATGATCCAGATGAATACATACTCACCAGGCTAGGAAGGAGAGGAGGGCAGGTAGGAGTTGGGAAACTGGAATATTTCAGAAAAAGAAGGAAACATGAACAAAGCTGTCTGGAAGTCTATGCTTCCAGTCTGCCGTTTCATTATAGGTATAGATAGTTTTGAAAATTGTGTTTTGAGCCTTTAAAAAATATGTATGCCCCAAAACTTACAAGGCAGACTAATTACAAAATTTGGCTAGCTAACTGCAAAATGGTTGAGGCAGTCAGTCAATCAGATAACTTTCCATGTGTTTATTTAACTAGAGAAGGTGGTTTATGTAGCTGATAATCTGAAAGACTCCGTAATTCATGTGATGTGTGTTAGTCTAAGAGCTAAGGTTGTCTGATTTTAAAAAATGGCATTCAGCAGAGTCATCGGGTGTAAATCGAGGAGGGACTGCCTCCTGTACTCTTACCTGCCTGTGACACAAAGACCCAGAGGTTAAGTACGTGGACTCAGAAGTCAGACAGTCTGAGTTCAAGTTTTGGCTTTACTCACCAGCTGTGTGACTTGTGCCTCCTTTCTTTGCTTACCTAATGAGGATAATTTTTTTTCCAATAGGGTTTTTCTGAATATAGATGGAATATATATGTAAACTTATAATAGTTCTACTATTATTAATTGCTTTTTATCAAAAGCCACATTAAAGACTGCTTCATGGAGTTTAAAAACCTTTAATTGTGCCTTTATGGCATGAAAGTTTGAAATACCAGCCTATATCTGTATTCTGTGGCTAATATGTCACTAAAATGAAAGGTATTCATTAAATTCGAGGCTATTTAAGGTCAGACCCAGACTCACTTTACTCTGTATTCCCAGTGTCTTGGAAGGTACTTGTGGGGAAAAATAAAATAGAAAGGTCTGTTGGGCTGTCTGGGTGGCGCAGTTTGTTAAAAGTGTCTGACTCTTGATTTCAGCTCAGGTCATGATCTCAGAGTTCATGGGATCCAGCCCCGTAGTGACTGCGCTGGCAGGGCAGAGCCTGCTAAGTATTCTCTCTCTCCCTTTCTCTCTCTACCCCTTCCCAACTCATGCTTTCTCTCTCAAAATAAATAAATGAACATTTTTTGAAAAGAAAGGGTTGTCAAATGCATGAATTAAAGAAAGAATATGTATGAATTGCAGTAGAAGTAGCAGCACCAGGAGATGGAAAATAAACTCAGATTATAAGTGTTCACTAAGGACAGCGAAGGAGCTTGTCTTTTGAGGTATTTGTACCATATACCAGTAGTTCTCCAACAGAGCCAGATAAGGTATGATACACCAGACACTCACCTCAAGATCCCAATCTGTAAAGATGCAATGTGTATACACTAGAAATATGCTAGTAGTTAGTGCAGATTTGCATCTCTAACTCACCCCTAAGAAGTTAAATATAAACTGGTTTATCCTGAAGGAGACCAAGCCCTTGACTAGAGCAGCACTGACCTATTGGCCCAGAACATTTTCAGAATGCACACATGCAGTGTAAATTGGCAGAACTTGTAGAACCAAAAGATGATTTCAACATTTTTTTCTTCTTTTGCTTATTTGCTAAATTCCAGGCTCAAGCGGGGCTCTGGGAAAACAAAGGTACACAAAATTGATCAAAGTCCCTGCCTTCCTAATGCTTACTGCTGTTCACCATCTCACTATCCAATGTGAATGAAGAATTGGCCATTGGAACTTAATTCCATCACTTTACTCTGAATCCAAAATTTTGCATGAGTCACAAAATTGCCAACAAAAACAGAGGAGAGCACAAAGACTACAAAAAAAAAAATAATAAAGTGTATTTTGCCAATTCTTTTCCAGACAATTGACTATACTTTGTCCAGGGGAAGTAAAGTAACCAAGTGCCTGTGTACACAATGTTGACAAGCAGAAAGAATACTTCCTAGTGAAAAATAGCAGGGAGAGTAAAGACAGATCCCGGAACTCTATCTGCCCATGACTATAACACTTCCTGCTCTGCCAGGCTGTGTCTCAACTTCTCACCTGCTAATAAGACTGGTCAGGGATGAGCATAGATTCCCTGTTCAGTCTATCAGTTTGAAGCTCCACCATAATATTATGAGAAACATTTGTGGAATTTGGTGAGAAACAGATTAGGCCATAAGAGTAAATACTGGGGAGATGTCAGGTTTTAATCTGTAATTGTTAGATGGATATGTGGTTGCAAGATGATAAGTTCATTTTAAAAAATTTTTAAGTTTATTTATCTATTTTGAGAGAGGGAGGAGAAAACAGGGGAGGGGTACAGAGAGAATGCCAAGCAGGCTCCACACTCAGCATGGAGTCCAATGCGGGGCTCAATCCCAGGACCCTGGGATCATGACTTGAGCTGAAGTCAAGAGTCAGATGCCTAACTGACTAAACCACCCAGATGCCCATGAGTTCCATTTTTAAGGTGGTAAGTTGAGGTGCCCATGAGACATCCAGGTGGAAATGCTGAGTATAGTCATCAGAGGGAAAGTTGGTACTAAAGATGTGTATTCAGGAGGGAGCAGTCTATACTTCCAAGCTAAAATTCTACTCTGAATTTTATATAACATTCAATATTAAGAATGACTTATTGTCACAGACCAAAAAGCTCTAAGAATCAATTAAGTTTTGATCTATCACCAAAGAGCTTTTCTGGTCTGTCAATCTTGTGTTTCTACTTTTTGTTGGGCAGGAAGACTCGAATGGCAACGTTCAGGAGGAAGTGTTTTCCTTGATGGGAAGAGCCGACCATTTAAAGTGTCACCTCAGAAGCCTCATGGCAGGATGTTCTTCCAGGGCTACATCTGTTGGCAGAAAGTTAAACAGCTTATCCACCTGGTCTACAGAAGGGTGCAGGCCTCCTCTGTCTTGACCTAAGAATCCTGAGGTCCAGCATACTACCTCCCAAAGTAAGCTCCTCAATACAACATAAATTAGATTTCACAGCTCTGAAAATGTTTTCATAAAAATAACTTTCTGAAGCTCAGTGAACATTATCTCCAGTTCTCTCCTCCTGATTTAAAATGTAGACTATTTATGCCTACTATTAACTTGAGTGTCCCCTAGTATATTCACTTAGGTCATTCCCCTTCCTTCGTTGAAATGAGCTGCCTCTGTCTGCAATGGCCCAGCATCAGCTTTAATAGGGACTCCATTGCCACAGTGTTACTTTCATCTTGTTTCCTGATCTGTGGCAGACATGTTTAGCTATGCTGTTTGCATTTTTAAATTCTGTTACTCTCATGCATTTTGCTTATGGCTGTCAGTATTTTTTGTGTGTGTAATAAAAGGAATTTTTCTGATAATTGTATGAATGACTCCTAATTCAGTACGCATTCCCTAGTTCTTAACCCTCAAGCAATGTCTTCATTACTCTTTTTCCATCAAACTATATTGTATTTAGATTTCTGCAAAACCAGAATCCTTAATAACCTGTTTTCATATGCTTTCAATGTTGCTCATCATTTCTTCCTCAGACAGGTGGACCCTGTCTGGATCCTAAGAATAAACCTATCAGGTATGTTCTGAGCATGGGAGCTCTTAACCATATCTTCTCCTAGAAATCTCTTAATAACCTAGTTCAGCTGTTTCTGGATTCCCCCACTCATATGTGACTCTAAATTTTTGTTTTAAACTACTAAATTGTAGGTAAATTTGTTATATAGAAAAGGATAACAAATACAGTCTGAACTGCACCATAGGTGATCAATAATGATGTGCTGAATGAACCAAAAGAGATGTTACTTGAAAGTAGGGGAGCCACAGCAGAAATGAAAATAGAGTCAATAGTTAGAAAGGATTCAACAACAGGTCTCTTGTTTTGGCAGCCTGGCCTAAGAAAAGATTTGCTAAGGCAACTCATCAGGACCTAAATTGGAATGGATTTGAAACTATTCTATAAAATAGCTTGACATTCACCATAAAGGAATGGGTCAGAAGCGTAGTGATCACTGGTTGCAGCAGAAACTATGCACAATACTTTCTCTGCCTAGGTAATGCCCCAGGCATTGTTTCAACAGCTCTTCCAAGGAGATTCCTGAGCCCTAGACTTCTTTCTGCTAGCTTAGGAGGCTACAATATCCCACCCTGAAAATACCCAACATTTGAATAGAGAAGTTGATGACTGAGCAGAATTGAGATAGTGAAACAGAATGAGAAGAAACTTTCTGGGAAGAATTAGATACAGAGTAGTGACAAGAAGTTCATTAACAAGAAGATTAATACATTTTGCTGGAGTAAAAAGGTAAGTATAGAATTATGACAAAATGGATCTGAAAATGGAAATTAAGATCAGAATGTTGAGGACATTAAACATTAGGCATAAAATGTGCCTTTCTTAACCTGTTCATAATTGGGAGACATCAATGTGTTTAATAGAGGAACAAGTGAATCAAAGAAACATTTTACCAAATTAACCTGATTGGAATGGTCTGGAAAGTATTCAGAATAGATACAGGAAGATAATTCTAATTGATAAGTACATGGACTGAATACGTGTATGTAGAGACAGTTGTTTTAGTTCCCTTTTATTAAAGTTCACAGCAATGGAATTTCAAAAAAGGAAATAATTCTAGAAATCTACCAATCAAATTCAGAGAGTTACTGATGTACCAAAAGTGACAACCAGTAAATCAGAAACTGAGAAACTGAATTAACTTCCAAGGGAAAAGGATGAGGGAAATAGTCTGTAATAATGTGCTTGATCACACCTGTCCCCAAAATAGAGACTGTTTTAAGATATCTGGATAGCACTTAAGCCAATAGAAGTGTGACCATAAGTTCCTCCATTTTCCTCAAAGATAACTTGCATCTTTTATACCTTAGAAGCTTGAAAAAGAATTTTACAACACATAGTAAGAAAGACATCATTTTAGTCTTTCTTTCAATATTCTAGCCCAAGAGGCCACATGTTCTAATTCACATAAGAACCAGGAAAACAAAACCAAATAAAATATATACTGTATATGATTAACACAGTCAAATTTAAATATTACATGGTAAAGTGTAAGTCTTAAAATAGGTGAACCTATTGATTACAAAGAAATTTTCAGTTGGAACATAATTTAAATCTAAGAAAAGCCTGTGAAAGAGTAATGGGTTTTATCTTGCACTTATGTATAATCACTGACTTTACAGATGCTTTTGAATTTAGTTTTGATAGAGTGGTATTAAAAAGTATAAAACATTCTAAATAATATTTATTTACTAAACAACATTTATTAAACCAATATAAATTGTAGAGATGCAGAGAGATGAGAAAGTGTTGACTTGCCACTGATATTGATAAGTTATTTTGCGACAAGTAATATTTACTATAAATATATTATGCTTCTAGGCTACACTAAAACCGCTGATCAAAAGGTGTATTTCTAAATCAAAATCAATTAAAAGCTTAGTTTCAAAAATAAGGCTTCTAACCCAGCAAAGTACAAAGAAGAAACACTTACAGCAAATATGTACAACAATTCACTAATCAAATTTGCAATGCTCTTTCATGCTCCCAAGATGAAAGAATTTCAAAGAACTTTCTTCACTCTTCCTCTCCACCACCCTCCACACATTTCCCCCGGTCAGAACCAATGTACACGTTAATATTTCATAGCAGTGAGTGAGGACACATTTGTACTGGCTTTCTCCTGTAAGTCAAAGAGGGGTTAAGTAATCTGTAATTAATGTTGTCAGACTGGCATATATGAGATGGTTCTTCTAGAGTGACATCATTGGTAAAATTTCTAGTTATGCCTTATAAATTATTTGTTAATGAATTTAACTTTTTTGTTATTGTTTCCAGGAATTATTTTACTCAATACTGATTAAATAGTCTTTAAAACTACTAATTCAAATGTGTATAACACTCTACAGCTTAGAAGTGTCTTTATATTCTTTATATTAAAAACCAATCATCTGTTTATATGCTTACAAACATTATACAGATAAGAAAGTTAAAGCTGCAAGAGGAAAAAACTGAGGCGAATCAAGATGGAGTCACATTGGGAGAAGTCATGTTTGCTGTAAATAATCTAAGCTATCTGGTGACCAGGATCCCATTTGGCTCATTCATTCATCCATTCAACAACTATTTATTGAGATGATTACTAAATGCTGAGATCATTTATTTTTGTATTCATAGAGCCTAACATAGACCTAGGCCATACTGGTTGCTCAGAAAATATTTCTGGATTGGCAACTTGCTAATTCATTAATGGCTGATCACCATTTGTATGCAATGAGAAAAAAAGGGAGGGAGGTAAGTTTTAGTTAGTGAGATTTAGACTAAGACAGATTCTAGTAATTGATATAGGAGGAGTAGGGCTAACCAACAAGGGTGTTTAGTGAGCCCAGGGAACCAATATACATTTTGCATTTCCCAGTCAAGTACTAACTCTCAGATCAAGGGAAAGTGTGAAGATAGCAAATCCAAGACAGAGAATGTATAGAGACAAATACTGAATCTAAAGTAAATAGCCAAGCAAAACGAAGAAGGAGATTCAGAAAGAAAGAGGCCCTAACAGGACAGCTGTCAGAAATTCACGGCAAGTAAAGGAGCTGTGGAAGGTACTGGGTTGCTATGGACACCTAGAAAGTCAATCCATTATTATAGAGGGACTTTTAAACCCACATATGACCAGTTTTGGAGGAAAAAATAAGACCCATTCTTGTAGACTAAAACCTTCTGACCATAAAACAAACAACAGTGGTTTGAGTAATTCAGTAACTTTGCCCCTTATGATTTGAGAGTGATAACTGTAGAACCTTTTCTCAGGATAAATGTGTAATTGGTGATGGATCAATAAGTAATTTCTTTCAGGAGAAAAAGATCTTGTTTTCTTATTTATTTATTTTTTTGAAGTGGCAAGGCTTAAATCAGAGTGGAGCAAATATACTTAGAAAGTTGAGATTACTCTAAACAGCAAGATTCCTCACTGCACTAGTTAAGTTTATCTCAACTGATCATTTATTTATGATGCCATAAAAATCCAGATGCTTTCAATTTTGATTGTTAGATATTTACTGAAAGGCAGCTGAAATTACTTTCCCAGGGTTCCCACTTGACAACTGCATTTTGAATTGAAAATTTACGGCAGTTCAATAATGGTTGTGCTGAGTTGTGCGTGCATGCGTGTGTGTGTGTGTGTGTGTGTGTGTGTGTGTGTGTGTGTGTTTCCTTTTCCTATTTCTAAGTTTAGCAATGAATTTAGCTTTTGTGGTCAGTACAAACCCCTACTGAGTTTATTGGAAATCAGAGGAGTCTAATGGAAAACTAAGATTAAGAAAATAAATGTATAAAACTTTGAGAAGTAAGACTCTGCAAAAGTCTGTGATAATGTATTTTGGTGTTTGGTGGTTTTCCTAATTGTTTTAGGATGAGTGCCTGAAGGCCAGTCTCCAAGAGGAAAGAAGGTGTTGGACCTAATCAAATTGTCCTCTGAGGCATGGGTGCTGGTAAAGGGTGAATTTATAGGGATGGACAAAAGCAAAACAAAACGAATTTACATAATCCCATGAGACAGAAAACATAAACTATGCCTCACAGATAAAAAGAGAAATGGAGAGACTTACATACTTCACAAAAACCTTAATAAAATAAAAAGATAAAGAATTACAACTGTACAAATTAGCAACTCTTTCAATGCAGAAATACAGGGCAGAGTCCCCAAGCTATAGTCAGTTATGGCAAAAGTTTAAAAAACAGCTTTTTATTCATGATCTATTATTTGCCATCTATGATATGCAGACTAAATTCTCATAGTAGCCTTAGAGCTTGGAGCAAAAGGAATAGTCAGTGGTCCCAGGATATTAATGGTAAAAGCTTATTGACTTTCTTGATATTTATGTATCAAAATGAGTATGAGAAGGCACAGAAACAATCTTTTCACCTTTTTTGATATCCCTAAATAGCCTTAAATTTTTCTGCTCTCTCATACATTGCCTCTAATTCTAGAAAATTATTTTCTCAAGTGAGGAAAGAACTAAGCACACTGGATTCAGATCTTTTGATGTTACCAGTATTACAACCTCCTGCTTCTAGTCAGATGGAACAGCATAAACTAGGCAAGAACTTAGTTTATTAATTTGGCAAATCTGCTTAAAGTCACTAAGAACATACCAAAATAAATCTTTGTGAACAGAGAACTGAGAAGAATTCACGCTTAACAACCAAAAACTATAGTTTCTATTGTAAAGAACATTTTTAGCAACAATGGTAGGAATAAGGTCTTATTACTTCTAGACTATATTTATATTTTCTGTACCAAAGTATACTGGTTTCTGGGGGAAGAGAAACTTCCAAAAGGCAAAGTAGAAGTTATTTGTAAAAATTAAAAAAAAAAAAAAAACTAACAGTAAAAAATAAAAGGTGAATCTTATTTTTAAAAGTACTTACTATATGCAGCTCTAGGTAGTCACCCAGGCCAGAAGAACTGTCCACTCGCACCAACACAGCTTCTTTTTGAACAGTGCTAAACCCTATGGCCAGTCTGTCTGCTCGTGTACTTGGCCGGTCATTAGGAGGCCACTTATACGTGATTTGTCCACCACCTTTGCTAAAGATATATGTTGTCCCAGCTGGAAAACAAAAACCAAAATCAATTAGTCCAAATATCAGGCACACAACTTTCCTTTGTCTGTTACACTGACATATCAGTAAAGGATTAAATTCATACTATGGCAAAAATGAAAAACAAAAATTGAACTACAGCAAAAAAAGTAATCAAATAACAGATTTCAATCAAACGGGCTCAAGGGAGAGAATAGATTTCTTTTAAAAGTATCAAGGCAGCTCAGTTTTTAATACACTCATTAAACCTACCAGCAGGTGTTCCAGAACAAACAGGACATTACTACTTTCTCCATTGAGTTGGACAAGCATGGAATCTAATTGGCTTTTTTTTCCTCCCTGCCAGTGTTTCAGAAATGGCTTATCAGGAAACAATGACTTTGCCTGGCTCCAAAAGGAGCAGAAACATGTATCAACTTGTTTTTGAAACAAGAGTTGCATGTGCATGTGACAGGGTCATACAGCACAGTGAAGCAAATCACAACAAATACACTATGAACCAGCTCTTATGGGGAAAGGGTCTATTCACATATGACAGATAACTAATGGATAAATAGTCATCAGCCCCAGTAGTCATGTCAGGAAAATACAGATAACAGAGCTCATTGATAAGAAACGAGATCTTATTTAACAAGCAATATCTAGTAGCTGTCAAACTATCAAGCATCAAAAGAGACTCATTTTTTTTCTTCAAAAGTAAATGCTTGTCTTATAGTAGTAGGAATATCATAGCTTCACTTGGTGAGTGTTCAAATTTTAATTTATGGTGCTGATGTCTTTAAATAATCCATCTTACTTTAAAAAGATTTTCATTTCAAACAAGTTTATACTAAGCATCCAATGCACTGAAGTCCTATCTCATTACACCACAATGAAACCTATCTCATCAAATGCAATAATATGAAATCTTTAAGTCAGAACATTTGGAAGAGATATGCAAAGAGATGCAAAGATATATAGATATAGATACATAGACACAAAGATATATAGATATGTATGTACACACACACAAACACAAGAAAAGACCTTCTTCCACACTAAAAGGGACAATAGAAATAATTTGCATAGTTATCCCAGGAACAGCCATTAGGGTACAGTATGTAGAGGGTAACAGAACCTTACAAAAAAAAATGATAGCAATACATATTTAGATGTTCCCCACTATGTGTCAAACATGGTAAGGAAAATGGTAAGAGTGAATATTAAAATTTAGGCCAAGGGTGCCTCAGTGGCTCAGTCGGTTTAGTGTCTGACTCTTAATTTCAGCTCATGCTGTGGTCTTGTGGTTTGTGGGATTGAGCCACGTGTTGGGTTTTGTGCTGATGGCATGGAGCATGCTTGGGATCTTCTCTCTCCCTCTCTCTCTGTCCCTCCCTTGTTTGTGCATGTGCTCTCTCCCTCTATCAAAATAAACATTAAAAAAATTTTAGGCCACAAAGCATCTTGTGTTTATAGAGGAAAAAAAAAAAAGCTTCTACCAAGAGACCAAAAGTGAGGCTTATATGTAAAAGGTGTGACTACAGCAGTATGCATTCTGTCTGAAACATTTCCAAAGTCCTCTGCAATATGCCTCCTGCTTGACTGGGTAAAAAGGTTTTCGTATGTAGGGGCACCTGGGTCGCTTAGTTGGTTAAGGGTCTGACTCTTGATTTCAGCTCAGATCATGATCTTACGGCTCCTGAGTTCAAGTCCCACATTAAGCACTGTGCTGACAGTGTGGAGTTTGCTTAGAACTATCTCTCTCTCCCTCTCTCTTCGTTTCTCTCATGTTTGTGCTCGCTTAAAATAAATATTTTTTTTTTTTTAAAAAGGCCTTGGTATGTAGATGGGACACAAGAAACATGTCGCGATAACATTGAATGTAAAAGTGATAATGGGGAGCCTGGGTGGCTCAGTCAGTTAAGTGTCCGATTTCAGCTCAGGTCATGATCTCACAGTTCGTGGGTTCAATGCCCCCATCGGGCTCTGTGCTGACAGCTAGCTCAGAGCCTGCAGCCTGCTTCCGATTCTGTGTCTCCCTCTCTCTCTCTCTGACCCTCCCCTGCTCACGCTGTCTCTCTCAGAAATAAACCATTAAAAATTTTTTAAAATAAAAATAAAAGTGATAAAACAGAATCTTGTTAGAAAGCAATGGTAGAGAAGCTGAGTATTCTCTATTAATTCTTTTGGATACTAATGTATGAAAGTAGTTTATCTCTCTCATGTGGAATATAGTTAAGTTATATTTCACAGGCACCAGGCAGTGTGCAAATAAAGAACACTCAGAATAGAGAGATTTGTGTATCAGAAATGCTGGAGCCTACAGGACCATGTATGTTCTACATCATCAGTAGCTTGTTACTCAGGATATTAATAAGCAAGAATTATTTGATACATATTTTTCAGCTTGGTTATTTTTATAGATGGTTAACTATTGAATGTTTCAAGAAAGTCCACATTGATAAAAATGGGACAAGAACATATAAAAGTGAAGATTTCTTTAACAGGAGAATGTTGTGGTGACCTCTGAGTAGCAGGAACTTGATTAATTTTATTTTCCTCCTTTTCATTAAATTTGTCCTTTAGTGACTATGTAGTTTCCATGAATTAAGACAAATATTCAAAACCAGAGATGCTGTAGAACAATGTAAATCATATCTGAGAAATCAGATGTCTTCCACAATCACCAGAGGAAGGTGGCGGTGGAAAGCAAAATATCTTACATTACGTAACGATTTTTAATATTAAAAATATCACTTTCAGGGCGCCTGGATGGCTCACTCGGTTAACCATCCGACTTTGGCTCAGATCATGGTCTCACAGTCTGGGTTTGAGCCCTGCATTGGGCTCTGTGCTGACAGCTCAGAGCCTGGAGCCTGCTTCAGGTCCTGTGTCTCCCTGTCTCACTGCCCCTCCTCTGCTCATGCTCCGTCTCTCTCTGTATCTCAAAAATGAATAAACGTTTTTTAAAAAATATCACTTTCACAACAATTTTTCATCTTCTCTACTTCTGTATGGAAAGTAGGGTAAGGGCACCTGGGTAGCTCAGTCAGTAGCGCATCGGACTTTTGATTTTGGCTTAGGTTATGATCTCATGGTTCATGAGTTCAAGCCCTACAGCAGGCTCTGCACTGACAGCATTGAGCCTGCTTGAGTTTCTCTCTCTCTCTCAAAAATAAATAAGCCTTAGAAAAAAAGGGGGGGCACCAGAAAGTAGGGTAAGCAGTAGCCCCATGTTACATTTGAGTAAACTTAATCATAAGGATTGATTTGTTATCTCATGTTACAAGCTTGGTTAAGTGGCAGAGCCATAGGAAACCTAGCACCCAGTTTCCTACTCCTGTATTTTTTTTTTTTATTACAGAAAGGTTTCCGTTATCATAACAAGACAGTCAAGAAAAAGTTAATTGGATGTGTCAGTCTGAATTTATCAAGGCCGACTGTTATCATATTCTAATGTCTCATATCCATAAAGTGACATTTGCACCTCATGATCATATACTGTCCTTTCACCTCACAAGGATTTCAAAAAAAGAAAAATAACATATAAATGTGAAGTGACAGAACATTTAATATATGTAGGTTAACATTTAGTTTAGAGTATACTTCCCAAACTTATGGAACTATGAAAGTTTCCAGTCGCTCAGCTACAGAATCCGAGGATAATAAAGGTTTGTATTTTCAGGAAGATAAATGTCACAATGCAAATATCGTTACTCGAGATTTGATTTCATCTCTTACTTCAGTGAGTGCTAAGACCTGACACCTAACATGCTATTAACCACTCTGTCCTCCTTACAGTGATTTCTGGCTCTTTTAGTTTCACCAAAACAAAGTAAAAACAACTGTACTATCTTGTGTCAAACAATGCAATTATTTCTAGCATCTTTTTTTCTCCAAATGTATCTGGAAAGCAATCTCTCTTCCCTCTTCTATATGCCTGATAGTGCAGTGTCTGGTATTCATCAGCATAATTCCATAATCGGGAGAGAATAAGATGTCCAGTTCCCTGTCCACAGCTCACTTCTAGCCACCTGTATAAGCATCTTGGTTTTCTTTTTAAAAAAATCATTTCATATAAAACTCTACGAAATCTCCTATGTTCTTATATCCATATTTCAGCAAGATGAAAAAAATTACCTCATACTCTATCCTGGTAACCTTAAAAATGTGAGAATAGTCCCACAATAAAATATAGGAGTCATATGACTCAATTTTCAAAATCTACTTCACTTAGCACACATCTTTCAGAACCAGGGACATGATGTCTTTTCTAGAGCAGGTACCTAAAAAATTAAGAGTGTAAGCTCTCAACAGACCTGGGTTCAAATTCCAGCTGAATCACTTATTACGTATAAGGACTTTGACCAAGCTTTTTATTCTAAGTCTTGGATATTCCACCTGAAAAAAATGAGGATACTAACACTATACACCTTATAGAGATTCTGTCATAATTAGACGAGTACCACACAGTCACACCTTAGTTCAGTTCCTGGCATATGGTAAGTACCCAGTAAATTTTTACAGAGAACAGATGGTGTGTATGGTAGAACTATGCGTGTGTTAAAACTATAAAATAATGAAAAACATATATAAAATAACAAACACTGCAACACTGTTGTTTTAATATAAAAAGTTTTAGAAAAGTTTGATTCATTTCAAAGTTGTGTGAAAGCCAAATGCCTTTGAAGAAATTACTTTCCTCCATCTCAGGTTTTATTAATCTTTCCAGTACTTCATTCCTGGGATTAGCACTTTTTTCACATAAACCCATTATATTATTATTTACATTCACTAGCAGTTGACAATGAGAAGGATATTAAATTGCATCACATGGGAGCGTTCATGAGAAAAAGAATATTAGTTCATCATCGTAAAATATCTAGCATGGTAAGATTTATAGCATGATGCAAAAAAAATCACTTTGTTAAATAAAGGAGTAAATCTACATAAAATGAACTGCAATCTAGCTTTATTAGTATTAATTTTATTGTTATAGAAACATGGTTTATTATATTAAGTGAATTTAGTGTGCAGGAACTGCATGTCTTAATCACAGTTCCAGGTCTTAACGACACAGAAATGTGTTCACCTTTATTATTTATGCATGTTTCTATATGACAATCACCAACACCTCAGTGCCATGACTACTAATGGATTTACTGCAAATCAACCTCAACATCCATCACATTGCTGAATATTTGGATGACTCAAACTTAAAGTGGCTTTCAGCAACCTCCATATTTAAGTTGTATAGCACATCTGTATTACTCCAAATTCATTAACAGAGCTGGTTCAATCAGAGGCAAATTTATCTGTGTCAACATACTTTACATGGCAACAAATGTTTGTACATATCATACATGGGCTCTTATTTCTAAAGTCTGAACTGCCCTTCAGTTCTAATGTCTGAACTGAAATGATATATTTCTTATATAACAAGAATGATTTTTAGATTTTATTTAACATCTATTTACCTAAAAGCCTCCCTCCGCTTCTTGTCTTACTACCAACCATTCATTCCCTAAATGTGCCTACTTCTGTTTCATTTGTTTCGTAAATGTTAATATGTCCCCAAATGGATTGAACCTTTCTGAAAAAGAAAAACAACTGGTATGTACAGGTCTGCTCAATTATTGATTGTTCGGGATCCTTGCTATATGAACAATTTCTCAATAGATTAGCTTCTAATGTAAGTATGAATAAAAGTTTCTTTCTGAAAGCCTGTAATTCTTCAAATGTCACTGTGTAGCCAACATGAAACATTTAGGACACTATAATTCTATTAGATCTAACAGGGATATAACACTTTTTTTCCATTAAAGTTTGCTAGGTAGTCAGATGGAATTAAAATAAAACAAATGAAAGTAAGAAGAGCTTTTATTCCTCCAATAAACTTATGAAGAGACTAATTTGAATTTAAAATTTCCAAACAATTTCTATCTATGTAGAGGCAATCTTTTGAGTAAAGTTCATAGAAAGCAAAAACAATGCTTTTGTATACAAATTCTTTTTGACCATGATAAACTGTCTAAACTGGTAAAACTTAAAAAATAATAATAAATGTTAACAATCTGATAGGTACACTAAAGTAACAACTCATTGCAGCTCATTTTCTTTTTAAGTTCCTGTAAGTTCTTTGTAAGATCACAAGGAATTTTATCATGAAATTGAGCACTATTGTTTCCTAATTTCTAAAATTTCATATAGGAGCAATAACAACTCAGGAAAGGTGGCCATTATATTAGGAGAGGTGAATGTAATCAGAGTAATAACAGTTCCTACCTATAATATGTAATCAACTCTACATCAAAAAAAGTAGTAACAACAATTACCAACTCTGAGAAGTTAGAGACAGCCCTCAATGCTGCTATTCACCTACAGGGGAACAAAAACTACAGAAAGAAATTGAAAATAAAAACTCTATGTCATAATTTGTGCCTTCTTATGAAAGACACAGACTTGGTAGAATTAATAAGTGGCTAAAGAAGAAAAAAAATGACATAGGATTTATTTATATGTCTATGAAAAAGAGAGGAGGATAAGTCCTTAATAAAAGAATCAGGCCAAGAAGCATGGCTTGTCACTAAAATGGCTTTGATATTGGCTCTATCGTTTGAATTAGACCAAAGCAAAGAAAGTCAAGAAGAGTTTAGGTAATTCCCAAACAATGAGAGTCTTTTCTAAGTATCTCATAATGACATTCAGGATAGAACAAACAACGGGAAGTTTCTTACATATGGCGACTTGTGTGTTCCAGCAGAATCCTAGATGCTAAGGAATTATGGAAATTTACTGAATTTAAAAGAATGTTGACTATTTATTAAATTTAATGCAAATGGAGAAAAAGGAAAAAAAAATCCTCTACATTGTGAGCACCTTGTTTTTGTGCAATGGGATTTCTGAAAGTGACACTGGACAGGGCCACTGTCCACATGCTACCTATTAAACGTCAATCATGAACCCAGTTAAGGTTTTTTCACAACGTTCTTGAACGCTATACAAGTCAGAGATGCTGTTAGAGTCAGAGAGACTCTCATTGACAATTGATAGGCATTGACAATTACTATCTCCCAAACTTTTCCTGGGATCAAAGGAGACTGAATCAGTCAAATTCCACAATAGACTAGGAGATGTGCAAGCAGAGGAATTCTCTCCACTAAACTGGCCTACATAAAATTGAGCTCTGACTCGGCCAAGATTCCATTTTAAAATAGAAAGTAGTGTTTGCATATTATTCAATAAGAAACTTCAATCAAAAGAAAACCATCATGAAAATGGAATAGCAAAAAGCTATCATGATTCCTATAAGGTCGGGAATTATTATTCTCAAAGATAATTTCAACAGTAATTATGCACTTCACAAGGAAAGTAAGGAAATTTTCCCTTCACCTACTGGCCCAAAACTTTTCTCTTAATATAAATCTTTTTCTAATAGGGGTGCCTATGTGGCTCAGTCGGTTACGCTTCCATCTCTTGATTTCGGCTCAGGTCATGATCTCACAGTTTGTGGGACTGAGCCCCACATCAGGCTCTGCGCTGCTTGAGATTCTCTCTCTACCCCTTCCCTATTGTGTGTATGTGTGTGTACTCTCTTGCAGAATAAGTAGATATACACATAAAAATCTTTTTCTATAAATATTCCATATTTTTCTAGAGTCTATGTTTTAATAAATAATCTATATTCTGCAATCTTGGGAAGAACACTATATTTAAAAATGCATCATGTATATTTCCCATTTTGATATGTGACATTTCCATATTTTGACATTTATGGAAAGAGTAGGCTACATGAAAAATAATATTCATTCTTTTGAAAACAAGTGTTTCTCTTTAAAAACTGAAGTAATTCTTTAGAATATAAGTGGATTCATGGCTGACCTACCTTGCCCATATCTTAGACATTCATTTAGAAATACCATAAATAATGCACAGACTTTGCATTGTACAATTTTAAAAAGGCAGCATTCACATAAGGGATATGAATGGTGTTCACTGGTCTTGAATTAATCACTGATGCCAACTACAATTATTTGGATAAGTCATTCTCTTTTCTGTCTTATAACGAAATTAATTGAAATAAGAAACATTCTTAAGCTCACCTATCTGTTGGACATCTGATAATTGCTAATTATATGAATGGAGTTATGAATATAAAACTTAAAACACATAACCCTTTTATCCCAGACAGGTAGGACCTGCCCATTAAAGATAAATATCAGGGCAGGTTGCGGTGCCTGAGTGGCTCAGTCAGTTAAGTATTCAACTTCAGCTCAGGTCATGATCTCACAGTTTGTGAGTCCAAGCCCTGCATCAGACTTTGTGCCAACAGTGTGGAGCCTGCTTTGGATCCTCTGTCTGCCCTTCTCACTCTCTCTCAAAAATAAATAAATATTTTAAAAAATATATCAAGTCAAGATAGCTTATGCAAAATATCAGATAAATAGTATTCAGTCATGTCACCATCTATTTTAGATTTTTAAAAAATCTTGCAAAGGGTGACCATAACAAAAGCATGGATTACTGGCAACCTTAAAAATGAGCAGAAAAATGAAAACAAGAATAATTATATTTATGTTTTACAAGATCAAAGTCACATAAGTAGTTAAATATTTAGAGGTAGTTCTCAAGCCAGTGAATACTATTTTTGAAAATCTATGCAATAAGTAACACTTCACTTAGTGGCTCCTTTACAATCTACTTTCTTAAAAAAAAAAACCTATTATTTCCTTCTCTAAACATGTTATTTAGAAAATATTCCCTCCAGGAAGACTTGAGCTCAATAGTTTGAGCTGCCCAAGCTTGTTCCATGATCAAGTTGTAAGTCCTGAAAAATTTTAAAAGGCTCTTAGAGTCTAAGTTCTCTTGTTGAAGAGAAAAACAAGTAAGTGGCATTCCTTCCACCAATCAGATTAGGAAAAGGTTCATAAAGATAGCAAAGTGATCTCAAGTTAAAAATCAAACCTAGCAAAGCGATCCCACAACCAATAACCCTAAGAACATCAAATGCTTATGTCCTCCCTTCTGAAACCAGACCTCCTCCAGCAGTAAGTGAACTTTATTAAAAAGTCTCTTGCAAGTAATTCAGTAATCAATTTGCATTAGAGCTATAGGCAGCAGGGATGGGGAGGAAAGATATCTCACCTTCCAGTACTTTAAGAAAAATCTTATTTTACAGAACATAAGATAAGCTGTGTAAGACCCCAATAAATTCTTAAAATTATTAGCTAGTCAGTAAAAATTGCAATTGACTAGTGATGTACTTAAATTTACTTTTTTTTCAAAAGTTAATTGCAAAAATGGCTTTCATTAGGTTTTCAGAGTCAAGAATTTATTAGAATTATGGTGTCAAAAATTAATGTTAAAAAAAGTGACAGAAGCATAGATTTAATGCTGAAATGTTCATAGAGATAACTAAGCAACCCTTTTCTTTTCAAATGACAAAATGAAGGCCCAGAGAAATCAAGTGGTTTCTCAATGTCACACAGATGGTTAGGGTATGTATCCAACTCTATTCTTAGGTCTTTTTCCACAATACAATGAAAAGCTAAGATCCAATGACTGCTCCTGGGTTAGAAAAATAACTAAAATTCACAAATCAAGGCCTCACTTCAATTATTCCTAGAGCCTTTTTAATGATGCTTTCCCGGACTGGTTTGGGAGACTGGAAAGTTTCTGTAATGACACTTAGAAATGACTCACTCACATTCTGACATTTTCAGAGTAGCCTGGGTCTTTAAAAGGTGTGAGGCCTTTGCACAGCTTTATTGTAAGCCTCCCGCCTCAGAAGCTATCCCTGCCTTCGGCTCTTTCTATGGATTCCAAATTACCAAACAGAGTTGCAGAAAACAAATCTTTATTATTAATGCCATAATCACTTCTATTCTATACAGAAAGGCCTTATAACTTTTGACAGTGACACCGTTTCCTGCCCTTAGCAGTAGAATTGAATCCTGAACACAAAAGTGCATGTGGTTATTTTGAACTATTCCATCACATATTTAAAATAGAAGCCCACATACAAACAATACAATTCATAGTAATTTTAAGGTAAAACCAGAAATATTCTTTTGTTTGTTTTTAATCTTAGCTCCTCTCATTGACCATCTTCATGCTTACATGCTATATTTGTCATTCTCCACCCAACAAGGTCCCAGTTTGATCTACTTGCTATCTATTTTGTATGAGAACTGGAGAGAATACTAGTTTCTGAGTCAGAAGTCACTTCAAACTAAGCTCTAACTTTATCATTCACCAGTGGAATACACATTCTCCTCTCCCAATGACTTTTACTTTGGCAGATATATGCTTCTCTGCTGCACTTGGTTTTCTTTTCAGTCCAGCTTCCACTTCATTTCAGCCAAAGTAGATTTGCTCACTTTATCATCTACAGAACTTATTTTTAATTTACAAACCATTATATCATATCAGAGCTGACTTTTATTGTAATTTCCATCATAAATATATGCCTAATGAAGATATGGTATTGCTTTAATTCCGGGTATTCACATCAGACTTGTGTGCTTTTATTTATTTATCAATCATGGATAAGGACCTAATATATACCTTGAACTAAGTTAGGACTACTGACATATTGATGAATAACATAAAACTCCTGATTGAGGAGTGTAACAAATTCCATGCCTATATCCATTAGTAAGATGGGATGTCTATAGCTATACAAGAAATCTGAGTAATTTTTACTAAATACAAAAAGTTCAGATGAGGGGATAGATTGCCTACATTACCCTGATAATAAACACCATTCTCTATTTCATTACATCTGTGTGAGAAACAAATGCAATGAAGAATCATGAAACACTTTTACGAGGTAACAGTGATTATGAGAGAGTTCTAGATCCCATAGTTTGCTTGAATAACCTAGCCTAAAGTTCTCCATACTTTACAGGAAGGAGCTGGATATAGTCTGCTGGCCCTTAGGCTTTAAAAATTTACTAATCATCAGAAAACCCCTGGAGATGGCATCACAACCAACTGATCAAAATTAACATCACCAGTAACAAGATATACTGAATTCAGGGGAAATATGATGGGCTGAAAAGGGCACAATGTCATTTCTGCATCATTTTTGCATTTTTGCATAGCCTCTATCCAATCTTAAGAAAAGATCCAAGCAGCTGAAATTGAGGAATGGTCTACAGAATAACCGGTAGTGTTCTTCAAAAGTCAAGGTCCAGAAATACTAAGGAGCTGTTCCAATTGGGAGGGACTAAGGTGACATGACAACTAGATGTAATGTGAGACCTTGGTTTAGAACCTGGACTGCAGAAGAGGACATTAACTGGATAACTGGTAATATTTGAAGAAGGCATGTAGGTTAGTACATTGTACCAATGTCAATTTCCTGGTTTCACTCATTATGTTACAGTTATATAAGATGTTAACTTTGGGAGAGCTAGCTCAAAGGATGGGAGAATGTTTTTTATTTGTGTAACATTTTTCCAAGTCTAAAAGTATTTCAAAGTAATTTTTAAACAAAGAAATGCATTAATTATGAAAAGCAATTTAGAATCCTGAATAAGACTGGAGGCCACAGGAATCTATGTAACAGAAGTAGCTTCAATAATCCCTAGCTAGTGACACTGTACAACTGAATAAAAGAAATCTCTTTTAGAATAGAGTCTGGAGGACAGAAGGAGAAGCTCTCATGCCCTATCACCCTTTGTCAAGCGTAGATCCCCAACAGGAAGAAGTTGAAAGAAATACTCTCCAGGCCCAGAAGCCCAGCTAATGAGAAACTCAGCCAATGAAAAGCCACTACATCTCAGAACTCCTAGTTTACTCCATGGATTTATCAAAGCATTCCCAATTCCTCCCTTTCTCTACAAAAGAACATTCCTTTCCTCTCCTTTGTTCACCAGACCTGCCTATGGTTTTGCCATAGTCTGCACAACCTGAACTGCAATTCTCTGCTTTTCCTAAATAAACCCATTTGCTAGTAAAATAACTGGATGTTTTATTTATAAGGTTAACAAAATGAAGTTTTGTTAGTTAGTTTGGTTTTAGTCTTTAATTCCTATGTCCTATTTCAACCATTCCCCATGACCCTCCACACACACCACACACACACACACACACACACATCCCTTCCCCAGGTAACCAACAGTTTGTTCTCTGTAATTAACACAAAACACAGTCTTTAGTTTGTTAGGCTATGAGAAATGGAGAGCATTTAGAGGTAGGTGGAAGACTTAATTTTTGTTCTACATCTAAGAAATCTGTTTAGGGGCTCTTGGGTGGCTCAGTTAAGTGTCTGACTTCAGCTCAGGTCATGATCTTACTGTTCATGAATTCGAGTCCTGCATTGGGCTCTATGCTAAGAGCTCAGAGCCTAGAACCTACTTCTGTTTCTGTATCTCCTTCTCTATCTCTGTCTCCCCCACTCATACTCTCTCTCTCTCTTTCAAAATTAAATAAAAATTGAAAAAAAATTGCTTAATTTGCTAATTAAGAAAAATTTCAGTATAAACACTATTATTAAGGTTTTCAAGTAATAAGATACCTGGAAAATTAAGATTAAAATAAAAATTACCTAAATAGGTAAGCCCAGTCTAAGATCAGTTCACTCAGAAAACCAAGTACTATTTATCAATTTGTTCATTAATGTATTCAATCACTTGTTAGGGTGGGTCATTGTAGGAATCACTGAAACTCTTACAAAAGAGTTTCCAGTTCTAAAATCATGTAGGTAAACAACCTTGAGATAAAATCTATTTGTTCAACCTTATGATTAGAGATTACTCAAATTAGTGTGCTAATTCCTTCTATAAGTTCAGAATCTAAGAAAGACACTAGTACCATGGAGAGACAAAAGAGAGTAGTACCAATGCAAATAAATGTTTTCTTAATATATTACTGATGTTTGCATGTGTGGAAATTAGTGCAGTTGATCCTTGAACAACATGAAGGTATGGGATACTGACCCCACACACAGTGGAAAATCAGAGTATAACTTTGACTCACCCAAAACTTAACTGCTAATAGCCTACTGTTGACTGAACCCTTATCGATAACATAAATGGTCAATTAGCACATATTTTATATGTTAATATGTACTATATACTGTATTATTCCAATGATATAAGCTAAAGAAAAGAAAATGTTATCATAAGAAAGAGGGTGCCGTGGTAGATCAGTTGGTTAAGCATCTGACTCTTCATTTTGGATTGGTATCAAGATCTCACAGTTCAGGGGATCAAGCCCATAACACAGAACCTACTTGGGATTCGTTTTCTCTCTTTCTTTCTACCCATCCCCAGCTCATGCCCTCTCTCTCTCTCCTCAAAACAAACTTAAAAGAATATAAGAGAAAATACATTTGCAGTACTGTACTATATTGAAAAAACATCTGCATATAAGTGGACCTTTGTAGTTCAAATTCATGTTGTTTAAGGGTAAACTCTATATGCTATAGTTGTGATGAAAGAGATGAATAGAAAAAGACAGGGAATAGTGGTCATTATAGAGGAAAGTTTCACATCTCTCCTATTATAACAAGAAAAAAAATCCTATATGATATTAGTTTCAAAGTTGCTTGAAAAACTGAGAGTCAGATGGTTTAGTGAGATGGTAGGGAAAGACTTACTCAAAGTAAGGAGTTGTGATTTTCGACAAAAACAAACAAAACATAATTGTGAGACAACAGCAGAATATCGCTGGAGAAAGAGAATACAACAGTAATACAACAGCATTAATCAAGAATAAAGACATTCACACACTCAGTAAAAATTATTTAAGCCTTTGCTATGTATAAAGCACCATGGTACACCCTGGGGACAATACAGAGGTCTATCAAAGTCCTAGAATCCAGCTTTTCCACAACCATCACTATTCATTCAATCAGAAGTCAATTTTTGACTTTCTCTTTTATATTCCCATTCTTAAGCCATTGTTCATATTACATCGCCTTTAATCTTCAATGTTGTAATAAATACTCATCCTTACTGATCTGATACCATCCTGCCACTCCTTAGTTTAAATCTACCTTACAAACTAAAAAATTGTTTTTTGAAGCAGCATGTGTAATCACTCCTCTATTCAAAGACCTTCAATGATTCATCCATCATCTGCCAAATTAAGTAAAATAATCCTTATTGAAACTTCAAACATTTTCCATACAAACCAACCCTCTACCTGAGCCAAACTGGAGAATTCACTTGGTCTCACAAAATACCCCCAATGCTCTTTAGAGGAGACAAAATTTAATGTGGATCTGGAAAAATAAGAGAAAATATATTTCTGTGGGTAGGATATTCATGAGAAAAGTCACAGAGGCAGAAAATGGGTTCCAGACATCAGCAGTGGTTACACTTATATTAATGGGAAGTGAATTTATTTTCTCTTAAAAAAGCTGATGCATTTTTAAGCATCCCAATTTCCTATTTCTTTGTGTCCTGAATTAAGTCTCTAGATAAATACAAAGTACATATCATATAGTAGAAATTAGGACTGTTCAAAATCAGTATTAAAAAGAGATTAGATCAGTTCCAGTATTTCAGTATATTTATAATTCTAAGAAATGAAAATTTCATTTAAAAAAGTCACATAACTTCACAAATGTATGAAAAACCCCATGACACTACTGTCATAAGAGAGAAACATTCTTTAATAAGAAATGTCTTGGTGATATTTGCTAGTTATCACAAATCTTTTCATTCCATCTTTATCAGAAATAAAACCATTTCTCATTTGTTTTTAAGTCTCAGTTTATACTTAGTAGAAAAAGTAACAGTAACAGCAACCAAAATTAAAGTATATGTAATTTTGGTTGGCTTGTTTATTCATTTCTTATCTTAGACTCTGAAACAGCATATGAAGACAATAATAACATTTCAGCCAATTGTCAGAGGCATCAATCCCCCTACTTTCATAATAAAAATTACAAGAAGCAAAAAACCAAGCCTTGGTCACTTTCTTTGACAAACAATTGTGGATATTTATCATTTACAATTCAAAGATGGAAGATTTTTAACCCATGAATATATTTAGCGAATGAAATTCANTCTCTAGAGATCTATTTCACCACCCATGTGAAGATATAAAACTATGTGTGAGAGTGGTTTTTGAAGTTGAAATGATTGAAACATTAGAGGGCGGATTAAAGTGCCAAATCAGCCCTGGGGCAGGGAAGTGTCAAACCTTTCTTCTTTTGTATTTGGTTCATAAAACTCTATCTTCCTAGACTAAAATTACAAGGTGGTTCCAATCTGCACCTCAGATCCTCGAATGCTCAGGTCCCCAGTCTCAAAAGAGCCTCAAGTTTAAAACAGAAGTCTTTGAGCCCTAGCATCTTCAAATAGCACCTCTGAAAATGGTTGAGAGAGGCCTACATGTAGGACAAAGAAGGAAGAACACTGTTAAGGGGTGAAATACGCTTCAAACTTAGAAACACCCAGATCTAGGATCATCCGTAAAAGTTTAATTCATTGTAAATTGGTTATTGTATTCAAATGAAGTTTGCATGCCATCTGTCTTTGAAGTCATTTAAATTAAGTTTTATGACCCTTGAGGGAAAAAGAGGCCATTTCTAACTCAGTGTAGTCTGCTTATTGCTATCAGTCACTAATTAGAATTAATTATTAAGAGAGTGATTCCTTTTGGGTTGAATATTCTAAAACATTTATCAAAGGATGACATGACTTTTTGTTCCTGCTTTGGTGTATTGAAGTGATAGTCCTATGACATTTGGGTAGATACTACTGAAATCGACGGTTTTAGTCAGATGTGTGACAATAATGCCATCTAAAAGCTACATTTAACCAAGAGAGCAGTATTTTTGGAACAGCAGGCAGTATAAAAGTGCTTTGTGAATATTAACATATTCTAGCAAATTAGTTTGCACTCATTATCATAAGCAATTACTTACTGTTTAGATGCAGTTTGTATTAAATTGGCAAGCAATTTGCAAGAATTAAAACATAACATAGAGGGCTTTCTGAAAATTCAACAATATACTGAGACAAACGATGCTACTAGGTTCACAGACCATGCACCAAACAGGGTGACCCATTAAGCATATTTAGCATTAAAATAATAGTTGGTGGGCTACATGGGCTTTTAAGGCAAGACAGTTTTGCAACCATTGTTCAGACAGTATCAGTAGAATTGTACATATCAGACACAAGAAGGCACTAAAAAAAAAAAAAAAGGCCTCAGGGGAAAGCAGGCAGTCTTTGTTTTCTGAGAATGAACTACTTGTCAGTTTGACTAAATTCTGATACTTTATTAACGCACTGCATGGTCTTAAGCTATCTGGTACTACCCAAGTTTTCCCTTTTAAAACATTTCTATTGTCTGGATCATTCTATTTATCATGGTGGTGAAGACTGCCAATGTTTAACCACTATTCATATTACCTTCTTTAATAACAGAACTAGAAGCTAGGCATACAGCTAAAGCATATATAAGCTGGCCATATAGCTGTCCAGCTAGATCCTACATTTTCCATTCTCCCTTGTAGCTTGACAAGGCCAAGCAACTAAATTCTGGCCAATGACACATGGGCAAAAAGGACTACAGGTCTTTCCATTTGGGCTCTGAAATGTACCTGTACTTTCCTGCCCATGTCCCTCTTTCTTCTTGCTGACTGTTGACAAAAAGCTGTCAGCTGCCTTAAGACCTAGAGCCACACAGGTCTTAGCTGTCTGTGCCTAAGCCACAGGTTTAGTACAGGTTTAGAACTGTACTCTCCTAGCTTGGGCCCCTTGAAGTTTAACTACTATGTAAGGAAAATAATAATAATAATAATAATAAACTTAGATTTTGTTCATACCTAAGTATCGTCGAATCTAATTTTTATAGAAGAGGGTGTTTATATAGCCTTTAAAATAACGTGACAAGGGGTACTGGCTCAGTTGGTTTGGCTCAGGTCATGAGAGTTTGTGAGTTTGAACTCTGCGCTGACAGCTCAGAACATGGAGCCTGCTTCAGATTCTGTGTGAGCTTCTCTTTCTGCCCTCCCCGGCTCATGTTCTGCCTTTCCCTCTCTCACACAAATAAAAATTAAAAATAAATTTTAAACAACATGACAAAACATTCCCATCAATTTTTTTGATGCTTGTACCAGTCAAATAAATTTGATAGGGAAACTATAATTATATTTTACAAGTTTGAAAGACATTCGTGTTCACTAGGGTAAAATGATTTGTCCATGGTTGCAAAATAATGTGAAACTTTTCTTACCAAAACCTTCCATAAAAGGCTAGTAATAATCTATTACTCTTTTTATAGAGTCAACTAATGTTACTTACTCTCGTTAACTTTGTAATAAAAGAAAAACTTAATTTTCTGTTGATTTACATATATGTTACTTTGGAATATACATTTATATGTATTCATGTAATCATATGTGTACATTTTATACACTCTTCTTTCAACTTTAATGAGTATAGTCTTTTTTTCTTTTATTTAATTATAGTTTATTGTCAAGTTGGTTTCCATATACCACCCAGTGCTCATCCCAATAAGTGCCCTTCTTCATGCCCATCACCCATTATTCCCCTCTCCCCCACCCCGATCAACCTTCAGTTTGTTCTCAGTATTTAAGAGTCTCTTATGGTTTGCCTCACTCTCTGCTTAACTATTTTTTCCCCCTTTTCCTCTCCTATGGTCCTCTGTTAAGTTTTTCCTGTTCCACATATGAGTAAAAAATATGGTATATGTATTTTTCTGCCTGATAATGAGTATATTCTTAAAACTCATATAAATAGAGACTTTATGTATATTACATACATAATCTCAAGAAAAATTATAGCAGGGGCATCTGGGTGGCTCAGTCAGTTAAGTATCTAACTCTTGATTTCAACTCAGGACATAATCTCAATCTTGAGATAGAGCCCTGTATTGGGTTCTGGGCTGAGTGTGGAGCCTGCTTGAGATTCTCTCTTCTCTCCCTCTTTCTCTGCCGCTCCTCTGATCATTCATTGATTTATTCTCTCTCTCTCCCTCAAAATAAATAAACTTAAAAAAAAGAAAACATTATGTTCACTGATCAGAGGTGAGCTCTGATCAGAGGTGAGCCCAATATCACACTGGGGACAGATAAGTCCATGTAACAAAGCAGAACAAATAAAAAAACAAAAGAATAACCTTTCCCTTGAGGAATGGACTGAAATAATTCTCTTTCAAAATAATAAAATATAATATAATAATTCTCTTTCTGTAGTACTTAAATTCAATTCTTTTTAAACTAAAATAATCAGGCTCTAAATCTAATAACAATCCACAAGCTGAAATTTCATTTGTTCTCACACAAATAATCATCTAAAATAATTATAAAGGGCATTTTAAAGGATAAAAAAGTAACACTTTTTCCCCATAAGATGTTATGGCTTTTCAAGTATATCAAGAAATGTTAAAGCATTTTTTTTCTGCCATTTTAATATTTGTAACCAACAGTTATTTCCATATTCATTTACCATGACCTTATTTGGCAAATACCATTTCTCCTCCATGTACTATATTCTACATTTCGAGATGTAGATTCCCCAAACAGCACAGCCAATTTCCCATTCAGTCCCTCTAACAATATGAAACCATAAAACCCACACTGTCTCCACCCATGAGTAGGATGTATGGAATGGATTCAGAATCAGAAATGTAATTTCCCCTGTATCTTCATAGGGCCTTGACCAATAAACTGATGAAATGTTCCTATGCTCATGAGGTGGTGATAACATGCTGGGATAAGTGTGTAAGAAAAGCACAAAACAGCAACAGCCCTTCAACAAGGAGCCTGGTCATACTGTAGAAAAGTGAGTCTACAAAAAATTCTAAAGGATTTTTACTATCTTTAGACCATACTCTTCCCAGATAATCTTAAACATGTCAAAGAGACTTGTGTCAAGGATGGGGTGTAGATGAAAGCAAAAAGAGATCCATGTGGAAGATTTTCACTGAAGGATAACATGATCAGTTATGAATCTTAGCAAGATTACCAAGGCTTCTATGTGGAAAATGGGATAGGTGGGAAAAGGTAAGACAAGGAGGCTCAGCAGAGGTTATTTCACAAAAAGAGTCAACTATAATCACCTATGAAAAGAAGTACACAAATGTGAAGAACATAAGGGGTAATATTCTGAGAGTATTTGGTTATTGACTGGCTGTGGAAAGAGGAAGGGGAAGGAGAAGAAATCAAAAGTCATGCCTAGGTTTCTGATCTGGAAAGGGGGTAGATACTGTGCCATTCTTTCACTGAGATCGAACACATCATAGAAGGAATAGGATGAGTGGTAAATGTGAGTTTGATATGGTTGAATTTAGTCATTTTCTTCCATGTGAGAATATTATACCATCATTATAGTCCCATAATATTTAGCACACTGAAGTACACACGGAAGACATTTTTCAGTATGCCAGTAATCGATAAGACCTAGAAATCTTAAAGGATATTGTAATGGAAACCGCCATATGTACTTTTTCTTAAAATATTTTTTAAACTTTTACTGTTTATTTATTTATTTATTGACAGAGAGACAGAGAGACAGAGAGAGCCCAAGCAGGGGAGAGGGGCAGAGAGAGAGAGAATCTTAAGCAGGTTTCCTGCTGAGAGCCGTTCCTGACACAGGGCTCAATCCTATGGCCCTGGGATCATGAATTGAGCTGAAATCAACAGTCAGGCACTCAACTGAGTGAGCTACCCAGGTGCCCTTAAAATAACTTTCACAAGACACAGATACTTTGTAGCTCCCCATCACCTTTGAAATACTGTCTAGATGTCATACTTACCTTTTAATAAGATCTTTCTATGAAATCCACTTGATTGGCTACATTTGTCATGTGAGTATCTGCAGTGCTGCTTTGCTTCTAATAATTTTAAGAAACTGGTTTTCGAAAGAGGTTTAACTACACAATATTCTCCCAGCATGTCTTTTGCTTGATTGCTATTCGGTTCTTTGCATGTAATTGCTTGGTTAACTTATTGTGCCTAGTTGATTTGCTTCCTCTGCTCATCAAAATTTTATTAACTGTTTTCTGCATGCAGAGCACTTTAGTAATTTAGGATACACTACACAGGTAAGTAATAGGTTTAAATGCGACAATATTGGCTAAGCTTATGCTCAAATGCCAGCATCAATAGATAAAGTTGAGTTATCTGCATTTTTTGCACCTTTGAAAAGTGGAAGGAGAGAAGCAGTGATGTAATCTACTACTATTAGAAAGTATTCTGTTAACTCTGTTGAGCCTCAGTATAATTTATTTTGGTTCCTTACTCCAAAGACTAGTTAGATATTCTGTATCATAGCCATAACTTTGATCTACTAGATCTCTGTCTCCTAGAACATAGTGGTCATGGTTACTAGTAGTCCAGATGATGCCTTTAGGCAAATTAGAAAAAAGGAAATCTACTTCGAAACCTTTTACCTCCAACTATTCAAAAATTGCAGTAGTATACTGATTTTGTCAGAATCAGCCATTGGCTTACTATTTCCTAGAAATTATATTAAACATGTAACTCACTGGGGTAACAATGTTAATGAGGCCACCTTCACAAGTGGACATCTTGCACAAGAATACACAGCATCCCTTCTGCAAGATGTAGGAAATGTTAGGGTTTGGTTCAAAAGGGAGATTCACAACTCATTTTGGATTCTATTGTTCTGTGGAATACAACCATGTTCCTCAGGAGTAAAGAAATGCAAGAGACACAGAAAAGAACCATAATTCCTATTCAACCACTTCCTTTCATGCATTGCAAACACCGATGGCAAAATAAGTTCAATCTTTTTCTTGGAAAGAACAGTTTTGCATAATTGAAATAAGATCAGTCACAGATGTAAGTTATGGAAATAAAATTCCAGAAAAGAGCGACAACATGAGAGCAGCACTAATCCAAGATGCATGAAGAACTAAACCACAGTAGTTAAAGCCGTATATTTGAAGCACAGATTTCAGACAGACAAAACAGTGACTTGTAAAACCGAGACACTCAGGAGAGGCAGTCTCTTCCTCTATTCCTCTATGACTGCTCTAAAGTACAGATTCAATTTTGAGGCAGGTTAAATTGGGGGTCCAAATGGGAATATGTGGTTAATGAATTTTGTACGATCTTCCTTCTTTTCAATTAAAAAAAAAAAAAGCCCTCAAAAAGATTTGATGGGCTTTAGTAAGTCTTTCAACTTTTCCCCCCAGATTGATTTCAGGCCATGGCAGAGACAACCAGACTGCTAATTAAACTATTAACTCTTTCTTCTAATTTGCAAAGCTCTGAGCATTTAGATTCCAGAAGCTACACCCACTTTGTAGCCCTCAAAGATACAGACTTTCTGCAGATACCCAGGGGAGTTACATACACATTACTCCAGGCCAAATTTGGCCTTGCAAAGGAAGCCATATGCACTAGTCCAAATTTTTAATGATTTCCCCAGACTTTGCTTAGCAAATGTATGTAACGAGGAAAGACTTCAAGGTGAGCCCAAAAAGGTTCATTTTTCCTGGCGTTAAATTAAAAAATGGCAAAAATGAAAGTTTCCCTATGATACTACTGAAGCAGCAAGTAGCCAATGGAATATAAGCTGATGCAAAATAAAGTGCTATCTAAAACGAAGGAAATCTGTTGAGGTCCAGAAGGCTCTGCAGACCTAAGTTACAAGACATGTACACATGCTCATGGACTAGGAATGCCCCTTATGTTATTATCTGAAAGAGATGCAAGTGTTCAATTTTAAAACAAACAATGTGGCGAATTCACTCTTACAACAGATTACATGAAGTTTGAAAAGATATTTTAACAACATAAAATATGTAAAGTTACAATCTTTTAAAAATATAAGCCAGGTCATTTACCTCTCTCATCACAGCAATGTGTGTGCTCTGAATTCATTCGTAAATTCTACTTACTACTTATTAAAATGAGTGAAAATAAGACTGCAAATGAACACAGTTAAAAAGTTACCATGTAATATGGAAGCATTCAACCCTGAATGATCTAAGTGTGGATCTACTCCTTACTTATTACTCTGTAACTTTTCCAAAGTTATTGAAACTATCCAATAAGCCCCCTTTTCTCCTTCTGAAAATAAGGGGGATGTTCCAGGTAATCACTATAGTCCATTTCAATACTATTCTCTGAGTTTACAAAAACACTTCACTAAAGCTGGCACTAACCTTGAACTTGATCCCACAATACACTGAAATGTTGAGCAAGCATGAGCATGAAGTAATAAGAAAACATGTTTACCAGTAAGGCGTTATAGCACATAACAAGAAAAGATTTCTGTGAGTGGATATTTTATTTCTTATTTGACTTTAAATAACAATTATAGAATCTTTGCTATATTTTATAATCTCAAAGTGATATAATAGAGCATATTTTATTTCATGTACTGATTCTTTTTATGCTTAAGGAAAATTGAGACATAAATTCAAGGAAAAATTAAACAGTATTAGCTGAACATTGTTAGCAGTTAACATTTTTATTTCGCCAAATCACATACTCCACATGACTGGTCTGGCAACTCCAAAATCAATACAATACAGAATCTACAGAAATGACGGTCTAAAATGAGCCCACAGTTTATTACAACCTAGTTATGTAATTACTAAGGTCTTCTTGGTCTAAAATCTATAATTACTGCAGTTACAACTAAAAAGGTTGGGTTAAATGTTATTAAGCAAAAACCACCCAGGCTGATTTGTTTTGTGAATACATGTTAAGATAATTCCTACTTACAAGAACAGACTCATTCCAAGCTGCAGTGATTATGAGCCTTGGTAGGTTCTATTGTCACAAATATGACTCAGATCCAGAAAGGGATTCATTATCCTATTTCAACAGTCGATTTCAGTTGTGAAAATACAAGGAAAAAAGAAAGCATATTCTCTACAACTGTAACTGCACTTGTATCATTTTTTCCCATCTTTCTTGTTGAGAAAGACCAGACATCAGCTCGGTAGTCCAAAGCTTAGTAATTCTTAACCTTGGGCAATCCTGCCCATGTTCACCAACCTGTAGTCATTTGTTTGTATTCATGTGTTAGGGGGTTTTGGCAAAGACTTTAAAGCGCCTTCTAGACAGCTAGTTAAATCATCACAGCGCTCATTCCCAGGTGAGATGGGTAAGGTGTACCATCTGAAATGTCATTAAACTTTTCACACCAGAGGATAGAAAACCATGTTTTCTTTTGAATTACATGACACTATCTTATACACTGGCTGAATTTAATCTATCATGTTGCCTTTTTTTTTTCCAAGCACCTATTAAAGGCTAAGTGGCAAGGTGATGGTCATTTTTACCTAGAGAAAAGAAATACAACAAATGATGTGTCTTAGGTCATAAAATTAATAAGCAGGAAAAAACCCACTTAGGGATCTCTTCAATGATTTATTTTTCAGGTTTTAAAAGTCTGGCCTTCACACAAGTATCCCATATTAAAGCCATAAAATATAACACACTTACTGTAATGTGGCACCATTTGTACTTCCAACAAAGGTTGAATAAATGAATCTAGGGTAATCTCCACTACTCATCTGTCTAAGGACTCCAAATGTAACAAGTCATTATATACAGATAACTATTAGTTCTTCAAATATATATGACAATTCTGATAAAAAGCATTCACAGGTTATGTGTAACAGATTTAATTATAATTTGTGATTAAATGGTATTTATGTATGCAGAAATTGTGAACGTGTACAGAAATGGGGAAAAAAGGAACTTAAAACAAGTGAGGAAAATTTTAAATGATTTAGCTATTGGGAAAGGATGAAGATATGTAAAGAGAAGAGTAAGAGCAGTAACACTGGATTGAGAAGTTAGAACATCTATGTTTCCAGAGGTCTCCAGGCCACCTGCCCCACCAGTCTTAACACCTTCAACAGTGCGGCTTGTTTAGGGTGTGGGCTACATCCTCAGATATAAACTTAAGTTTGTATCCCTGTATTGATTGGATATTTGGCCTGGGACCAGCACAGACCAGAATTGGTCTAAAGGTTGCTCTTTTGGTTTAGAAACCATTTAGCAAGTGACATTGTGTGAAATCAATAGCCTGTTACTCCTTTCATCTTTGTCAAGTTCAATATCATAAGGGTCCTTAAGATTTAATGAAGCTACTCTGTTGAGTGAAGCTTTCAATCTGCTTTATTTCTTCCAATGCACTAAAATGACCTGTATGGGAAATGAGTAAATCCTTACACAGTGGGACAACTGTAGCAACTAACAGATTTATGGATTAAGGATAGTATGGCAGTGATGTATATATTTAAACCACTTTTTAACAATAAGATTTCTGCTTATATCTTATCTTTAAAGAAAAGAGATGAAGAAAATCCCTGGTGATTAAAAAAAAAAAATCCACCATACTTGAATGCACCTGTGTGTGTGTATACACCCCCCAAAAGAATAGATAATAGAATAGACAACTTCTAAGACTCTAGAAATCCATTAACATTTCACATCCAAGGAAACTAGCCACTCCCTCCTTCTAAAAAAGAAAGCATTTTCAAAGCAAGATCCAAAAACAGATAAATGACAAAGCAATCATTTCGAAAGAAGGTAAATTATAGTCAGGTGGAGATACAAATAAGAAATAGCCATTCCCATCAGCAGTAAGAGGCAAAAAAAAAACAAAAAAAAACAGAAAAATAAAGAGTAAGAAAAGGAACATAAATAATAATAAATCAATGCAAGCAGGTCAATGAGAAGGATGTTGTCATGTACTCCAGCAAAAGGATGATTTCCCTGTGGTATAGTAAAATGGAAAAACTTCCCCAGAACATTAGGGTACAGTTATATTTCAATTTTCTTAACAGATTTTGAATGCTCTGAGCACATGTCTGGATGAACAATGAGGATGCATTTCAGAGAAGAGCTACCTTATAAGGCTCCTGGTTTTTGGAGACAAGAAGTGGGAATAAGACATATTTTCATATCAAGACTGCACACCTATTTTCTTCAGAATAATACCATTACCAGGAAAAGGCTATCCAACTATTTGTGAAAGTAAGTCTGTGATGCCAGATCTTCAGAAAAAGGATAAGAAAAAGGAGATTTATGGCAATCAATGAGCGGTACTAACCAATGCATTTATTATGTTTATAAATATTTTGAGAGAAAACTAAATTTCCAGACTGATGCTGTCCCAAAAATCGCCCGATTCTACTATCCATATTAATTCACATCTACAAAACCATGGAACTTTCAGCTCAGTTTTTTTTTCTCAAATATGTTCACTATGAATGGAATTGATATTATCATATAAAGGAGTCTAACAACTGCTCCTTTATTCCTAGGGGATTTATCTTAGGGAAAGGCAAAGTCATTGATTCTAGGTCTTCATACAGTGGAGATATGCTTGCTCTTTGGTAGAAAAGACCTGGGTAAGGAAAACAACTACTGACAAAACGAAGGGTTCTCTGATCTGGTTTTGAATTCCTAGAAACAAGCAACTTTCCCGCTAACTCAACCTACCAAGTCCAGAGAAAATGAAAACAGCAGACAGTTTCTGTGTAAGAATTAAACCACTTTCTATATAATAGGAACAACGTTGGAAGAAACTAGTGTAAAGGCTTACCATGAAGAAGAGACCCAGTGACTACGCTGCCTGTCTCTCCATTCGAAAGCACTAATATCATTAAATCACAACAGCATAAAGCCACGGATGGATCTAATGCATTATAACATGTGCTATTAGTTCCTAGAAAAAATGCACAAGACTCCCTGTTACTGGCTCCTTGGTTGTACTATCTTACAGGTACCAATTATTCCAAAGGGAGGGACCAGTGCCATAGTTACAACAGCTACAATATATTCAAAGGTGATTTCACACAGTGCATTCAAATATTGCTACTGAAATTTCCTTACAAAATGTGGAGCAACATTCTCCCATAAAAGTTTCAAGTCCTCATCTGATGAAAACAAAGGTGATAGTAGGACACAAGGTCAGAGAAGGTCATCCTTCCATTACACTATGTCCTCCTCACCAGCCATTCACAAAGGCAACAGACAAACCGACAGACAGGCAGACATATTCCTTAAGGGCGATGGAAGCTAACAGTCCATTTTAGAAATTATTTCTTTGGCTTAGATTGCTTATTTTTACTTTCTTCAAATGAACAAGACGGGCAGGTCAAAGCTAGGAAAATGGCCACACAAAGATAAGAGTTTTGACGACAAATTTTCAACTCACTGATTCCAAGGTTTTCTTTTTTTTTTTTTAATTCAAAAAAATTTTAATGTTTATTGAGACAGAGAAACACAGCGTGAGTGGGGGAGGGGCAGGGACAGAAGGAGACACAAAATCTGAAGCAGGCTCCAGGCTCTGAATTGTCAGCACAGAGCCCGACGCGAGGCTCAAACCCATGAACCATGAGATCATGACCTGAGCTGAAGTCAGATGCTCAACCGACTGAGTCACCCAGGAGCCCCATGATTCCAAAGGTTTTCTAAGAACCCTCCTGGAATGAATGGTGCTAATTCAATATAATTAAATGTGAAGAGAAATAAACCCCTACAGTTACCACATAATTCAGCAGGCAAAGAAAAAAACCCCAGCAAGATTAGGGTTTTGAGACTAAGATCACTAAAAAAAAAAGTTTTCCAGGGCATCTGGGTGGCTCAGTTGGTTAAGCCTCCAATTTCAACTCAGGTCTCCATCTCATGGCTCATGAGTTCGAGTCCCATATTGGACTCTGTGCTAACAACTTGGTGCCTTGCCTGGAGCCTGCCTCAGATTGTGTCTCCCTTCCTCTCTCTCTGCCCCTCCTCCACTCATGCTCTGTCTCTCCTTCAAGAATAAATAAACATTAAAAAATTATTTAAAAAAAAACATTTTTCTTCTTGAATGGCCAAGGTGATGTTTGGTGGGGAGTGGTAGTAAGATAGGGAGAGAAGCAAGTTACTTGCCAAAGATAACGACTGGGGTGACCTCTCATCCTGTCTACTTTCCCATCTTTTTGTCTTTCCTCATTACTGCTTTAGCTAATAGACCTTTCTATGTCATTATTGAGTCCACTGTGACAGAGGATGAATGGTTTCCAGTTGACAGACACAAAAGTCTATCTTTGGTATTTAAGAAAACCAGAGTAGAACATTAACTCTATTCACCTATGTCAAAATTACTTGGATAAATGAATTTAGAGAACATTACTTATTCTACTTTATTTTAGAAAACTTATGGAACAGACAGTTTAATCTCAACATACAGATAGCACAGCCACCTAGGGAATTAATTATTTGCTTTGTGCACACCTTATGATCATGTCTCATAAAAGAAGTCCCAAAGCAATCCTTCATGCAGGTCTGCCACTATTCTGTTTTTCAGAGCCTAGCGTGCTCTATGAGGTTGTTCAGAAAAAAAGAAAAAAAAAAAACAATCAGTTGTTTCTTTGTCTAGACAGAGAAGTAAATGAATAACACAGACAGGAAAGAGCAGAGCAGTTTAAGTATAAATACAAGTTAGTCCTGTCTCTGACTTTGTCTCTGGCCAATGGCAAAACAACTTACTTGTCTCTGTTTCTGAATTTGGAAGAAAAAAAATATATTCATACTTTTCTCAGAAATACTGTAAGTATTAAGTATAATAATGTAAATGCTAGAGCAATACAGTATGTCCTTGAAAAAAAAATGAAGCTCAGAAGAACAATGTTTAGAGTATGCATATTTCCTCAAACACAAAAGGAAACATTAATAACAATAATGTCTTAATTTTCAAATGGACCATTTATATCCTGTCCTGGATGGTTTCAAAACCGAAAATAAAAAGCATTAAGAGGGGCGCCTCGGTGCGTCAGTAGGTTAAGCGTCCAACTTCAGCTCAGGTCATGATCTCATGGTTTGTGAGTTCAAGCCCCACGTTGGGCTCTGTGCTGACAGCTCAAAGCCTGGAGCCTGCTTCACATTCTGTCTCCCTTTCTCTCTGCCCCCCACCCACTCACGCTCTGTTTCTCTCTCACTCTCTCTCAAAGAAAAAAAAATAAACATTTAAAATTTTTAATAAATTTTAAAAAACAGTAAGAATATCAACACTTTAACTTCCCTGGAAGGATGAAGGTCCTTATGTTTTTTTTTTGTGCTGGCACCCATTAGATTGTTTTCCTGTCTGAACTGCCACAGTAATTGATTCAATTTAGTTCCTGATTACTAACAAGTAATCAAGAAATATTTATCTAATGTCCAAAGCATTTGAGACATTATAGGGAATAGAAGAAAAGCTCACATACTAGATATAGAATAGTCCTATCTAGAGTGAGGTAACAGTTAACAGTTGTTAAGAGCAACAGTCACATAAAAATATTTATTTTATTTATTATCTATGACTCTCAAAATCTATTTTGCACTATCGCTTCATTTAATGGACATTAAATAATGTCAATTCTAAAAAGAGATCCAGAGGCAAATGTGATGGAAAACTTTTAATGGTGTGGGCGTTTGAAAAATAAGCTGGGTTTGAATAGAAAAAAAAGGACAATTCTGACTGAAAACAAAATTAAATTGGTTTTTATTTTCATAAGCATACACCTCACTAATTCCTTTTGGACACAAACATAAGCTTTCTTATTATGTTACTTAGCCTTGGTACTTCACCTAACAGCAACCCCACCTAACAGTGTGTGTTGAGGAGCACACACAGAATTAAGAAGTGGGAAGGATTTGTCCTTCTGTATCTGTCTTCATCATTAACACATTATTTTACAAAATAGCTGGGGAGTTCAAGGTATAGCCCTTGGCTATGGAATACAATTATGCTCACAGACTCAGGGAGTCAATCCCTTCACTTAAGGTTCATTAGTTTGAGTTCCAAAGATCCCAGGAGGTGATTCCTTCCTGCTCTGACTCCCCATAGCACATATCACCCAGACAATGTCTGCAGCACAACCTTAGCACTTCAAGTGAAATACTGTCTGTTCGCTCTTTGTCTTCCAATTGGATCGTGTTATCTTTGTTTTACCTCTCAATTAAACCCCAAAGCTCCCTGCAGATAGGAACTATGTCATCCAGATTCTTTATCTAGGCCATGTAGCTGCTAGCAAAATACTTGGCATAGCATAGGTGCATAATCAATGTTTGCTTTATGCCTTCAATTTGTAAATGCTGCTGCATATTTATGTTAAAGAAATAACACCACGTGCTTGGATTTTAAAATGGTAACGCTGGAGCAGGTGAATAACACTGAGCAGGCTATGTAACATCTTATGGTTACTGACTATCAGATAAAATTTGCTTAGTTTGGTAATTGTGGCATTTAGATATGGAAAAGCTAGACTCCTCTATATATGAAAAAGGCTAAGAGAGAGGGGAAGGACCTTGCTTTAAGATCACAGCTAACACTGTTGTGATCTTAACAGGAAAGAAACTAACATATTTTGTGGACTTATCATACAGCAGCCAATTTTACTGCAATGCATGAAGAGGCCACCAGATGTGGGTCACTTGACCTTCTGGTACTTCAGCTGACAAGGCGACTTGTTATTCTGTTAGAGTCATCACAGGCGTGGAAGACTGTCTACTCCCTTGTTTTCCTTTTGCTGTACTATTCCTTCTAGATATCCTGTAAAATATGTGTAGTTTTCTCTACAAAAAGGAAAACATATGCTGGGAAGCATGAATGACTCTAGCTAACTTAATAATGAGGTGCTTGGATATGAACTAGGAAGAAAATAGAAAAAAGGAATAAAACAGACTCTTAATTATAGAGAACAAACTAACTGATGGTTACCAGAGGGAAGGTGGGACAGGAGATGGGTAGAATAGGTGAAGAGAGTAAGAGTACAGTTGTTGGATGCACACTGAGTAATGCATAGAATTGTTGAATCATTATTTTGTACACCTGAAACTAATATAACACTGGGGCTAATTATACTTCAATTAAAAAATAAAACATTTTTAAATGACATATTTGAATTTGCTATTCATCATAGATATTCTAAAGAAATCTTCTGTTTATCTAAAATGCAGAAAAGAGGAGCACCGGGCGGGATGGCTCAGTTGGTGAAGCATCCAAGTCTTGATTTCAACTCAGGACATGGTCTCACGGTTTCTGAGTTCGAGCCGCTCATCAGGCTCTGGGCTGACAGTGCAGATTCTGTCTCTCTCTCTCTCTCTACCCCTCCCTTGCCTATGCTCTCTCTCTCTCTACTTGTCCACTGCTTGTGCTCACTCTGTCTCTTTCTCAAAAATAAATAAACATCAACAAACTAAAGATAAACTAAAATGCAGGAAAGAGTGAAATTTTCTATCACCTTACCCTGTAGCTCTTGATTTTCTCCTCTGGACCAGGAAGTTGTTGAATATTCACACTATCCTCCATGCTTCCTTTATTCTCACCTTCATTTCTCCTTCTCAAGTTCTTTACATTGACTTCTGTTTTCTACTTATACCACTTATTCTTACCAGATTCCCTCCCCCCTCATGCTCCTTTTCTTCTCAACTTATACTGTGAATCATTTGCTTTCCCTAAGAAACTTTCACTCTATTTTTCTTGTCAGCACAATCTAATGAACAAAATGCTTGACTGAGAATGAGATACAGCTTGTATTGCTCTCTCCCTGTGTCTAGCAATATGGATGTGCAAATCAGTTCAGTTTCCTTTTTGCTTTTATCTCTCGATAAAGTGATATATTATTGTTTTCACTTAGTTTTCTTCGAATATACTTACTTCTATTTTCAAAAAAGAGAGATATGAAATATGGTAATTACATCCAGCTGCCAATAATGGAGGAGATCATGATTAAATTGAAAATAAGGATGACAAATGACCGTATTTTTTTCCTCTGAAGCAAATTCTATTTGGCTGACTTCAGAGTCAAAACATAATAGTGATTGTATCAGGGAGGAAAGAATACAGTTGGGATTCTAGGCCTAAGAATATAGGTGCTGCTGGACTTAAGTTTCAGGAAGGACTTGAGTTTTATTACAATACAGACGTTTTAAAGTTCTGGTGTAAATGCCCTTTCTTACCCATCACTCATCTGATTCAGTTGCTGGTTCCAAGGAGTTAGGCCATTTTCAGCCATGAGTGTTTTAGTAAATGAAGCGATGCTGAGATCCTTGAGCCCTCTTCATGGGGCCAAAGGTGGCTTCCCTGAGGTCAATGACCTCAAACCTAGCCTGTAGGAGCTGCCAAGGTGCATTTGACTGCAAAATGTGTCTAGCCCTTAAGTATGAGTTTTCATTTTTAAATCCCCTTTTAAAATATTAAACCATAAAAATGTCCACTTAAATTGAATATAAAAGCAGATATAATATGGTACATGCTCTCTCCCAACTTGTGTCTATGCATTTATATATTTTCATTTTTAAATCACTAAAATGGTATCTACAACATAATAATAATAATTATTATTATTAATAATAAGAATAATTGTATCTCCACAATGTAATTATGGGTGATTCTAATTTTCTTTTATTGTTTGTAACTTCACTGTATTCACTATATAGTCATAAATATATAAACTTATCTTAATTTATAACCAGGGGAAAAATCAAATGTATCTATATATTTTTTTCCTTTAAAGAAATATGTTCTATGTACACCTGCCAAAAACCTGCTGTTCTGTCAACCAGTTCTTGAGTTTCCTAATGAGATTTGAATTAGTGAACTTTTTAAAACTGCAAATTTGAATTAATGTAAGTGTTTTGAAAAAGGACTCTTAGCATGTGGGAATCAGAGGTTCTGCCAAAGTGGAGTTTAATGCTGAGCCTTAAGCAGTGGGAAAAGTCCAATTTAAGAGAAAAAAAAATCAAAACATTTGTCCCTTAAATCTCTCCTGTCGTTCTTTCTTTTTCTTCCCACAAAGAGTGTACAGAAGCAGATTTCAAATTTTATTCTTTGGACATATAAGAGGTAAAATCTTTAAAAAAAAAAAAAAAGAAAGAAAAAGAAAAAAGTCCAACCCGTGTGATGATTAAGAACATCCGTCATTTACAATGATGGGGTTCAGCGCACCCTACCCCAAAATATGGCAAATTGGTATAGTAATTATCTTAAAATGAAGGAGTCTGGGGAAATAGAAGCAAAAAGGTCACCGAGGAAGGTGCTCCCCTTTTTGCCCTTCTTCCCTGAAAGAGGTCAGAAAAGTCCCCTCCCCATACCAGGGGGGAGGAAGGTATTTTTATCACCAGATGCAATTGAAAAACTTCAGTCCTCCATGTGTAGAGGGAAACCCCAGTTCTTCCCTCCAGTGAGTCTTGAACCTGATGGGTTTCTCCTTTACTAATCACATAAAACTCCGCATTTTGGGTCACTAGCCATGTGGAGGTTTTCCCCACACCAAGCACTTCTCTGCATCACCAGCTGGGAGTCCTATAGATTAATTCAATTCTGACATTACCTATCCATACAGTCTCAGTCACACAAGACTGCCTCCCCTCTATGTCAGAGGCTAGTTTCAAGTCCAGGATGTCATCTGTGCTTCTGACCAACTAGCTTTAAATCAAAGGTTAGTCAACCCCCTCTTAGGTTCTATTAATTTGCTGGAGCGGCTCACAGAACTCAGGGGAAACTTACTTCATTTGGCAGTTTATTAAACGACACGATATGGATGAACATCCAGATGGAAGAGATACAACGGTGAGGCATGTGGGAAGAGCCTGAGCTTCCATATCTTCTCCGGCTGGGCTACTCTCCAGTACCTCCATATATTCACTAAGCTCGAAGTTTTCTGAACCCTGGAGTCCCAAGAACCCAAGTTTTGATGGAGGCTTCATCACAGAGGCATTATTAATCACGAACTCCATTTTCAGCTCTTCCTCCTTCTTAGGAAAATGGGGGAAGAGGAGACTGAAAGTTTCAAGCTTCTAATCATGACTCAGTCTTTCTGGTAATAGCCTTCCTCTAGGAGCCATTCAAGAGCCCACCCAGAGTCACCTCATTAGAACAAACAAACAAACAAACAAACAAACAAAAACCACTCTTATCTTAGGAATTTGACGTCAGTAATAGAAATCAAAGACCAATCACAAAAAAGAAATGCTCCTAGTGCTCATGAAATTACAAGAGTTTTAGGACCTCTGTGTTGGGAGCCACAGTCTTCAGTCTTACTTTAAATGGTGCTTTCTGGCTAAACCATCAAGATGTTAAAATATGTTAGGACAAGTTGAGACCCAATGAGAGCAACTGATACATTTTAACAAGTTTTTTTAGGTCACTGTCTTGCAAACACAACTCAAGCGATATTTTTGTGTCACATGGAGAGATTTCAACATATATTTATAGATTAGTAGAGAAATCTATTCACAGGTGTTGCATTTATTTTAAGTTAATTTACTAGAATAATTTAAATGACAATTTGGCATTGCAAAAAAAATGAAACTTGAATGTTCTGGTGAAAGATGATAGGATGATTATACTTTCCTCCCATTTTTCCTCCCAAGCAATTGTGGTTTTGATTTTTTTTACATTTATTTATTTTGAGAAGGGATGAGGGGCAGAGAGAGAGAGGGAGAAAGAGAATCTCAAGCAAGCTCCATGCTGTTAGCACAGAGCCTGATATGGGTGGGGTTTGATCCCACCAACTATGAGATCATGATTTGAGCTGAAATCAAGAGTCAGAGCTCAACCGACTGAGCCATCCAGGTGTCCCAGCCAACTGTTTCTTAAAGACACGAAGAATGGGGAGAAAAATCTCAGTAAAACTAGGAATTAACCAACCTATGAAAAATTGCTTCCAATTGCACAGAAAATTAGATCTAGGTAAAGGACAAAGCCATTACATTAGAGGCAGCTCTGTGGGTAATAGGCAGTGCAGTCTGAGCCCATCAAAGGTAAGGCACACAACCGCAGGAACCAAAGTGCTCAGATGGGGAGAGCTGGGTGTCAGGATAAATTACAGGAGAGTCACTGGACTGGAGGAGCATGTCTGAGTCAGGGAACACACACAGGCTCATCTTTTTGCATAAAACAGATTACAAGTTCAACAACATGATAGGGAAAAGTGGATAACAAAAACCTTATCTGTTCACTTTGGTCAGCTGAAGAGAAGTAAATAATACCACCGCAGGGAAGCCCTGTGACATCAGCAGTTCACCTTGAACTTGCCACTGGGAGTAGAGACAGCCACAGGCACTGGTGTGCTGATAAAGACAGGTAATGAGACGAGGTAAGAAGGAAGTCAACTGGTTCCTCAGTCCTCCTTCTCTGTGCGCCACCCCTCCAGCCCTCCCTCCCCGCCCATACTATCATTCAGAAAAACTTGGCCTTGAGAATAACATTCCCCAATGAAAAATTAGAGATTTAAAAAAAAAGGAGTAAATCAATGTGACCACACACCAAAAAAAAGCAAATGAGGAAGAAATACCAGGAAAAAAAACATCCTTTACAATTCAGTTAGAAACTATGGACACTCAAGTCTCCAGGAAATCACAAGAAAATACGGATTTTCTGAAATAAGAGCAAAAAGAAAAGATGAAGGAAATAAAAATACACTAGCGGAAAGCTAGGTAGAAAAAAAACAAGTATATGAAACTATGACAGAAATCAAATCCCCTTTAACAGTTAATTCTTCCATTTTAAAACGGGCAATCAATAGAACCTAAAGGTGATATGCCTCCAGTGAAAGGAAAGCAACATGGTTTCTGCAAAAGATACTCAACAAAATAAACACCAGTTTTTTAAACACCAAGAATACCAGCTCATCTGTTCTGTTCCTTTGGAGGTCTTAAATAACTGGAAGTGAAGCCACTGGACAACAACATTATCATTTTGGCGAATTACCAAATTTAGATGTCAGACTGATGGTTCAAGAAAAATCTAACTCTACGGAAGTGAACTAATTTAAAATTTCCAAACAGGCTTCAGGGCAACAGATTTTCTCTTCATATGCTTAACTCAGCATGGAAGGGTGGCATGTGCTGTAGAACTGATGTCAAATAACTTAGAAGTCTTCATGTGTTTTGAATGACAAGGTGTTGACCGTGGTTTCTATCAAATAGACTGAGCAAAATAAAAACAGCTTCTGTAAACAGTAAGCATCTCATCACTCCACTTGTTCTCTTCCTTTAGGGGTCCTAAATAATTGTACAGTGAAGCTACTGGACAACAATGTAATCTTTTCGATGAACTACTCCATTTAGATGTCAGACTGATAGCTGAAGAAAATTGCTTGAATGGAAAATAAATGAACAGCCACAAAGTAAACCAAGTGTACTTGCCTAAGCCTTGTGCTATTAACTAGAGGATGATTATTGCAACAAGAAGCTATAGCTTATAAAAATTCTATGAAAATCAATAAAGATTTGCAGACTGTAACTTCAACAAAGATTTGATTTGTCAAATATTAGTCTAACTTGCTTTATTTAGTGCATGCATTGTATTTCCAAAAATATTAAAGACAAATATTCACACTGACATTCAAATGCAGTATTTTTAAATAACTTCAATATCCAAAGTTTCAGACTGAAGATATTTCTATGCATGGCTGGTGGTCTCTTATAATAGCTTTCAGAACATTATTGTTTTTCCCTTGACCTTTATGCAAAGGATTGGGGTCCTCATCAAACTTTTTCTTTCCGTGATATGTTAACACTGTATATGCCAAATAATTATTTATTCATTGAGCCCCTTTTAATTGATTTGTATGTCTAATCACTAACTTACTTTGGTGAAATTCACTCTTTACGTTTAAGTTAATTATGGAACTCTTGTTTGCTCCAAATAAAGCTCTTTTAAACTTTAAAGAAAATGATAAACATAGCCTCATAGTTCAATATTACCTTGATAAAAAAAAAAACCAAAAACCCAAAACCTGCAATTTTACTGGGCAGTTTAAATGAAAAGACTAAATGGCAAAGTGGAAATATTTAAAGTAAAATGGTCTGTGTACTTAAAACACGCTTACTCAACAGAAACTGGAGCCACTCAAAAAAGAACAGAAAGAAAAAGATTCCTTGATGCCTCTTTGGATTTTGAGGAGGTGCTATGTATTGGCAGCTCAAACTTTATATCCCTAGAGACAATCCTTCACCTTAGGAAAAACAAAAAGTTTAGTTTTTTTTTTTTTTAAGTACATAAATAAGAAAATAAATTAGCCTAACACTTGTACTCAGAAGATACATGTAAGCAAAGAGTTCCATGAAAACAATGTCTGCTATTAAGAATTCTGACTTTTCTTCAACGGGGAAAAAAATCTGGAGTGGAGGACTATTCTGGTGCTTTCCAGCTTTCTTAAGAATGTAGGGAACTCATATTGTTTAGCCGCTAAGAACACAAAATGGCTCCGAGATGTAGTGTGTGTGTGTGTGTGTGTGTGTGTGTTTAAACTAGGAGCTTATAAAATGCAGTGTCTAGGCCATATCTGTGCTGAGCACTATGCTCAAAAGAGAAGTTAGCAAGCACACTTTGTTTTAGAAGGATGCCTCCATGACATATCATGGCTGGACTGCTTTCGTAGCAGACTTACTTCAGTACCAAGTGCCTTTAAGATCAGAGTTGTGCGTCTGCTTACACAACTCCAAAACATAGATTTTTGGGTGGAGGTTCCAGGCGAAGCTTCCATCTTTATTTTTCTTTATGCTTTTAATCCAAACTTTATTCTTATTCTTCTATACAAACCACCATGATTAGAACTGTTTATTTAACACACTGTTAGGGAAAACAAAAAAGAAAACATAATGTTCTAGGTGGTTGGCAGTTAAAATACTAGCATTCTTTTTTTTTTCTTTTTTTTTTTTTTTG